>NC_057801.1:6626912-6762218 GCF_018294505.1 Triticum aestivum
GCCGGGGCCGCGAATTCGCCCTTCTTTAGTACCGGTTGAAGCCACCAACCGGTACTAAAGGTGGTGCGCTGCCACCCGCAGTGCACAATGTTCAGTCCCACCTCGCTAGTTGAGAGAAGCTCGCACCGGTTTATAAGCCCCACCGCGGCTACCGTGTCGAGCTCCTCTCTAAGCAGGCCTTTGTGGGCTATTGCAAGTCTTCTGCCCTGTGGGGCCTACTGGGCCGTACGGGCCTACATCCTGGCCCAACTAGAGATTGGGTTAGTCGTATGCAGGCCGTGCCGACCCAGTAGGCGGGCTGTTTTTGCTTTATTTCAAAAAAAATCCTTACCAACCGGGACTAAAGGTCCCCCAGACCACGGCGCGTCTCGTGCCACGTGGTGGTCCTTTGGTCCCGGTTCGTGTTGAACCGGGACTAAAGGGGGGGACCTTTAGTCCCCACTCTTTAGTACCGGTTCCAGAACCGGTATTAAAGGTCCTTATGAACCGGTACTAAAAGTCGTGTTTCTACTAGTGTTGGTTCTCAAAAACTGAGGGAAATACTTACGCTACTTTGCTGCATCACCCTTTCCTCTTCAAGGAAAACCAACGCAAGCTCAAGACGTAGCAGTTGCTATTAAATATCTTATGGAAAATAAAGATGCTAAGCCTAGACTTATTAGATGGGTTCTCTTGCTACAATAATTTGATTTGCATATTATTTATAGAAAGGGAGCTGAGAACCCTGTTGCAGACAACTTGTCTAGGTTAGAGAATGTTCTTGATGACCCACTACCTATTAATGACAGCTTTCCTGATGAACAATTAGCTGTCATAAATGCTTCTCATACTGCTCCATGGTATGCTGATTATGCTAATTACATTGTTGCTAAATTCATACCACCTAGTTTCACATACCAGCAAAAGGAAAAATTCTTCTATGATTTAAGACATTACTTCTGGGATGACCCACACCTTTATAAAGAAGGAGTAGATGGTGTTATTAGACATTGTGTACCTGAGCATGAACAGGAACAGATCCTACGCAAATGTCACTCTGAGGCATATGGAGGACACCACGCTGGAGATAGAACTGCACATAAGGTATTGCAATCCAGTTTTTATTGGCCTACTCTCTTCAAAGATGCCCGTAAGTTTGTCTTGTCTTGTGATGAATGTCAAAGAATTGGTAATATTATTAGACGTCAAGAAATGCCTATGAAATATTCTCTTGTTATTGAACCATTTGATGTTAGGGGCTTTGATTATATGGGACCGTTTCCTGCCTCTAATGGGTATACACATATTTTAGTTGTTGTTGATTACGTTACTAAGTGGGTAGAAGCTATTCCAACTAGTAGTGCTGATCATAACACCTCTATTAAGATGCTTAAAGAAGTTATTTTTCCGAGGTTTGGAGTCCCTAGATACTTAATGACTGATGGTGGTTCACATTTTATTCATGGTGCTTTTCGTAAAATGCTTGCTAAATATGACGTTAATCATAGAATTGCATCTCCATATCACCCACAATCTAGTGGTCAAGTAGAATTGAGTAACAGAGAGCTCAAATTAATCTTGCAAAAGACTTTTAATAGATCTAGAAAGAATTGGTCCAAGAAACTTGATGATGCATTATGGGCTTATAGAACTGCATATAAGAATCCTATGGGTATGTCTCCGTATAAAATGGTTTATGGGAAAGCATGTCATTTACCTCTCGAACTAGAACATAAGGCATATTGGGCCATTAAAGAGCTCAACTATGATTTCGAACTTGCCGGTGAGAAGAGGTTATTTGACTTTAGCTCACTTGATGAATGGAGAACCCAGGCCTACGAGAATGCCAAACTGTTTAAAGAAAAAGTTAAAAGATGGCATGACAAAAGGATACAAAAGCGTGAGTTTAACGTAGGTGATTATGTGTTGCTTTTCAACTCTCTTTTATGATTTTGTGCAGGAAAACTTCTCTCTAAATGGGAAGGCCGTTACTTTATCGAGGAGGTCTATCATTCCGGTGCCATAAAAATCAACAACTTCGAAGGCACAAATCCGAAGGTGGTGAACGGTCAAAGAATCAAACATTATATCTCAGGTAACCCAATAAATGTTGAAACTAATATTATTGAAATCTTAACCCCGGAGGAATACATAAGGGACACTTTCCAGAATATTTTAGACTCCGAAAAGGAATAGGTATGTGGTACGGTAAGTAAACTGACTCCAAGACAGTTCTAATAGCAATTTTTTCGTTTTGGAATATTTAAGAAAATAGGAAAATAAGAAGTAGTCCGGGAAGGACATGAGGCATCCACGAGGGTGGAGGGCGCGCCCGACCCCCCTGGGCGTGCCCCCTGCCTCGTGGGCCACCTGGCAGCCCTCCAGTGCCCATCTTCTGCTATATTAAGTCTTTTACCCTAGAAAAAATCATAAGCAAGCTTTCGGGACGAAAATCCGCCGCCACGAGGCAGAACCTTGGCGGAACCAATCTAGGGCTCCGGCGGAGCTGTTCTGCCGGGGAAACTTCCCTTCGGGAGGGGGAAATCATCACCATCGTCATCATCAACGATCCTCTCATTGGGAGGGGGTCAATCTCCATCAACTTCTTCACCAGCACCATCTCCTCTCAAACCCTAGTTCATCTCTTGTATCCAATCTTTGTACCAAAACCTCAGATTGGTACCTGTAGGTTGCTAGTAGTGTTGATTACTCCTTGTAGTTGATGCTAGTTGGTTTATTCGGTGGAACATCATATGTTCAGATCCTTAATGCATATGAATACCCCTCTGATTATGAACATGAATATGCTTTGTGAGTAGTTACCTTTGTTCCTGAGGACATGGGTGAAGTCTTGCTATTAGTAGTCATGTGAATTTGGTATTCGTTCGATATTTTGGTGAGATGTATGTTGTCTCTCCTCTAGTGGTGTTATGTGAACGTCGACTACATGACACTTCACCATTATTTGGGCCTAGAGGAAGGAATTGGGAAGTAATAAGTAGATGATGGGTTGCTAGAGTGACAGAAGCTTAAACCCTAGTTTATAAGTTGCTTCGTAAGGGGCTGATTTGGATCCATATGTTTCATGCTATGGTTAGGCTTACCTTAATACTTATTTTGTAGTTGCGTATGCTTGCAATAGGGGTTAAACATAAGTGGGATCGTTGTCCAAGAAATGGCAGTACCCAAGCACCGGTCCACCCACATATCAAATTATCAAACTAACGAGCGCGAATCATATGAACGTGATGAAAAATAGCTTGACGATAATTACCATGTGTCCTCGGGAGCGCTTTTCTCATTATAAGAACTTGTCCAGGCTTGTCCTTTGCTACAAAAGATATTGGGCCACCTTTCTGCACCTTATTTACTTTTATTGCTTGTTACCTATTACAAATTATCTTATCACAAAACTATCTGCTACCTACAATTTCAGTTCTTGCAGAGAATACCTTACTGAAAACCGCTTGTCATTTCCTTCTGCTCCTCATTGGGTTCGACACTCTTACTTATAGAAAGGACTACGATAGATCCCCTACACTTGTGGGTCATAACATTACCGAGCGGGCCCAGAGATACCTCTCCGATACACGGAGTGACAAATCCTAATCTCGATCTATGCCAACCCAGAAAACACCTTTTGAGACACCTGTTGAGCATCTTTATAATCACCCAGTTATGTTATGACGTTTGATAGCACACAAGGTGCTCCTGTGGTATTCGGGAGTTTCATAATCTCATAGTCAGAGGAACATGTATAAGTCATGAAGAAAGCAATAGCAATAAAACTTAACGATCATTATGCTAAGCTAATGGATGGGTCTTGTCCATCACATCATTCTCTAATGATGTGACCCCGTTCACCAAATGACAACACATGTCTACGGTCAGGAAACTTACCATCTTTGATTAACGAGCTAGTCAAGTAGAGGCATACCGGGGACACTGTTTTGTCTATGTATTCACACATCTACTAAGTTTCCGGTTAATACAATTCTAGCATGAATGAAAAACATTTATCATGATATAAGGAAATATAAAATAACAACTTTATTATTGCCTCTAGGGCATATTTCCTTCACCACGAGCCTTCTAGTCAGTTGCTCCGGTTTGTGAGGGGTGTGTGTGTTCAAATTTTCCTCAAACAGGCCAATATTATACCACATCATCTTGGTGGCATGATATTACATCAAGCAAGGTTTCATGTTTTTCTGATCATTTTTCAATTTTCTGGAATTAAAATGCCATGGCACTCCATGCATGTGTCCATGTCGTGAGACCAATATGTTTGAAAATTTCTTCTACGTGCACATGGAATTAACTCGCACACAAGTACACAAATATGATTGTTCAAACCATTATGGTTAGCCCTTGCATGTACATGTAGTTCAAATTTGAATTACGGTCATTAAATGGATAGAAAATCACTTAAATGTCTTCAAAAGGTCAAATGACCCCAGAAATTTTCCAAATTTTCACATGGCAGTTGTATTAGTGCACGTAAAACGTAGAAAAATTTTGAAGGTCGTAAGACGAAGCAATCTCCCGTTCATCATCAAACAAGCATTGTTCCCTCTCGGAATCATGAGTCTTCTAGTGAGTTGCTCCGGTTTGTCAGGGTGTGTGTCCAAACTTTCGTCAAACATGCCAATTGTCTTACCACATCATCTTGGTGGCATGACATTACATCAAGCAAGGTTTCATGTTTTTTGACCATTTTTTAATTTTTCGGAAATAAAATGCCATGGCACTCCATGCATGTGTCCATGCCATGAGACCAGTATGTTTGAAAATTTCTTCTAATTTACTGCACATGGAATTAACTCGCACACAAGTACACAAATATGATTTTTTGAATCGTTATGGTTAGTCGTTGCATGTAGATGTAGTTCAAATTTGAATTACGGTCATTAAATGGCAACAAAATGACTTAAATGTCTTTAAAAGGTCAAATGACCCCTGAAATATTCCAAATTTTCGCATGACAGTTGTATTAATGCACGTTAAATGTAGAAAAATATTGAAGGATGTAAGGGAATCTATCTCCCGTTCGTCATCAAACATGCATTGTTCCCTCTCGGAACCACGAGCCTTCGAGTGAATTGCTTCGGTTTGTGAGGGGTGTGCGTACAAACTTGCGTCAAACATGTCAAATTTTTTACCACATCATCTTGGTGGCATCACATTACATCAAGCAAGGTTTCAAGTGTTTCTGATCTTTCTCTATTTTTTTGGAATTTAAATTCCATGGCACTCCATGCTTAATTGTGTCATAGCCATTAGACCAATATGTTTGAAAATTCCTTCCAATTACTGCACATGGAATTAAATCGCACACAAGTACACAAAATATGACTTTTTAAAATGTTATGGTTAGCTATTGCATGTGTATGTAGTTCCAAGTTGAATTATGGTCATTAGATGGCTAGAAAATCACTTAAATGTCTTAATAGGTCAAATGACCCCTTAAATTTTCCAAAAATTGACATGATAGTTGTATGAGTACTACAAATTTTCTCTTACATTTAAAACACCACCCGTTGCCACTTTACTCCAAATTCGTCTTTCACAGCTAATAAAAAATATCTACAACATCACACACAGTTGTTTTGTAGGAACCGTTTGCGATGAAAATTTCTGGGTCTATTTAAGTCTTCGTCCTTAAGCTTCGGCGGCTCGTTTGCTCCAGTGCTGGCAACCCCTGAATCCACGAATCCGGATACCCATTCCCGTACCCCCTTCTTGCAAAGATGACGCCGTGGAAAGGCTTTGTGAAGGCCCGCACGATGGCCGCGTCCTCCCCGAGCGCCGCCGCTTGCGCCGAGAGCTGCTACCTCTTGAGCACTGCATTGGTTTTCCTTGAAGAGGAAAGGGTGATGAAGCAAAGTAGCGAAAGTATTTCATTCAGTTTTTGAGAACCAAGGTATCAATACAGTAGGAGGCTCCTCAGAAGTCCCACGCACCTACGCAAACAAACAAGAACCTCACAACCAACGCAATGAAGGGGTTGTCAATCCCTTCACGGCCACTTGCGAAAGTGAGATCTGATAGAGATAATATGATAAGATATATATTTTTGGTATTTTTATGATATAGATTGGAAAGTAAAAGATTTCTAATAAAAGTAGATGGAAAACTTATATGATAAAAGATAGACCCGGGGGCCATAGGTTTCACTAGTGGCTTCTCTCAAGATAGCATAAGTATTACGGTGGGTGAACAAATTACTGTCGAGCAATTGATAGAATAGCGCATAGTTAAGAGATTATCTAGGCATGATCATGTATATAGGCATCACATCCGTGACAAGTAGATCGAAACGATTCTGCATTTACTACTATTACTCCACACATCGACCGACTCCTGCCTGCATCTAGAGTATTAAGTTCATAAGAATAGAGTAACGCATTAAGAAACATGACATGATGTAGAGGGATAAACTCATGCAATATGATATAAACCCCATATTTTTATCCTCGATGGCAACAATACAATACGTGCCTTGCTACCCCTACTGTCACTAAGAAAGGACACCGCAAGATTGAACCCAAAGCTAAGCACTTCTCCCATTGCAAGAAATATCAATCTAGTAGGCCAAACCAAACTGGTAATTCGAAGAGACTTGCAAAGATAAGTAATCACACATAAAAGAATTCAGAGGAGATTCAAATATTTATCATAGATAAACATGATCATAAACCCACAATTCATCGAATTTCGACAAACAAACCGCAAAAAGAGTTACATCGAATAGATCTCCAAGAAGATCGAGGAGAACATGGTATTGAGATTCAAAGAGAGAGAGAGAAGAAGACATCTAGCTAACAACAATGGACCCGAAGGTCTGTGGTAAACTACTCACAACTCATAGGAGAGGCCTTGGACATGATGTAGAGGCCCTCCGTGGTCTATTCCCCCTCCGGCGGAGCGCTGGTGAAGGCTCCAAGATGGCATCTCACGGATACAGAAGGTTGCGGCGGTGGAATTTGGTTTTCGTGGTGCTCCCCGATGGTTTCAAGGTACGGGAGTATATATAGGAGGAAGAAGTAGGTCGGTTGACGCTCGAGGGGCCCACGAGGGTGGGGGGTGCGCCCACCCCCAGGGGGCGCACCGGGCATCCTCGTGGCCGCCTCGTTTGTTGCTTGACGTCCACTCCAAGTCCCCTGGATTGCGTTTGTTCCAAAAAGATCGCTCCCGAAGGTTTCATTCCGTTTGGACTCCGTTTGATATTCCTTTCCTTCGAAGCACTAAAATAGGCAAAAAAAACAGCAATTCGGGCTAGGCCTCCGGTTAGTAGGTTAGTCCCAAAAATGATATATAAGTGTATAGTAAAGCCCATAAACATGCAAAATGGGTAATATAATAGCATGGAACAATCAAAAATTATAGATACGTTGGATACGTATCAAGCATCCCCAAGCTTAGTTCCTGCTCGTCCTCGAGTAGGTAAATGATAAAAATAGAATTTTTGATGTGGAATGCTACTTAGCATAATTGTCAATGTAATTTTCTTTATTGTGGAATGAATGTTCAGATCCAAATGATTCAAAATAAAAGTTCATATTGACATAAGAAATAGTAATACTTCAAGCATACTAACAAAGCAATCATGTCTTCTGAAAATAGCATGGCTATAGAAAGCTATTCCTACAAAATCATATAGTCTGGCTATGATCTATCTTCATCGCACAAAGTATTTAATCATGCACAACCCCGATGACAAGCCAAGCAATTGTTTTGTACTTTAGTATTCTCAAACTTTTTCAACTTTCACGCAATACATGAGCATGAGCCATGGACACAGCACTATATGTGGAATAGAATGGTGGTTGTGGAGAAGACAAAAAAGGAGAAGATAGTCTCACATCAACTAGGCGTATCAACAGGCTATGGAGATGCCCATTAATAGATATCAATGTGAGTGAGTAGGGGTTGCCAAGCAACGGATGCACTAGAGCTATAAATGTATGAAAGCTCAACAAAAGAAACTAAGTGGGTGTGCATCCAACTTGCTTGCTCACGAAGACCTAGGGCATTTTGAGGAAGCCCATCATTGGAATATACAAGCCAAGTTCTATAATGAAAAATTCCCACTAGTATATGAAAGTGACAACATAGGAGACTCTCTATCATGAAGATCATGGTGCTACTTTGAAGCACAAGTGTGATAAAAAAGGATAGTAGCATTGTACCTTCTCTCTTTTTCTCTCATTTTTTTATTTATCCTTTCTCTTTTTTTGGCCTTTCTCTCTTCTTTTTTTTGGGCTTCTTTGGCCTCTTTTATTTTTATAAAGTCTGAACTCTCATCCCGACTTGTGGGGGAATCATAGTATCCATCATCCTTTACTCACTTGGGACAATGCTCTAATAATGAAGATCATTACACTTTTATTTACTTACAACTCAAGATTACAACTCGATACTTAGAACAAGATATGACTCTATATGAATCCCTCCAGTGGTGTACCGGGATATGCAATGAATCAAGAGTGACATGTATGGAAATTATGAAGGTGGCTTTGCCACACATACGATGTCAACTACATGATCATGCAAAGAGCAATATGACAATGATGATGCGTGTCATAATAAACGGAACGGTGGAAAGTTGCATGGCAATATATCTTGGAATGGCTATGGAAATGCCATAATAGGTAGGTATGGTGGCTGTTTTGAGGAAGGTATGGTACCGGTGAAAGTTGCGCGACACAAGAGAAGCTAGCAATGGCGGAAGGGTGAGAGTGCGTATAATCCATGGACTCAACATTAGT
Source organism: Triticum aestivum (assembly GCF_018294505.1). NCBI lineage: Eukaryota > Viridiplantae > Streptophyta > Magnoliopsida > Poales > Poaceae > Triticum > Triticum aestivum. Next base: position 6,635,663 of record NC_057801.1, read on the forward strand.
CATAAAGAACTCATATACTTACTGCAAAAATCTACAAGCTATTGAAAATAAAGTACTACGCGCATGCTCCTAGGGGGATAGATTGGTAGCAAAAGACCATCACTCGTCCCCGACCCCCACTCATAAGGAAGACAATCAATAAATAAATTGTGCTCCAACTTCATCACAAAGAAGTTCACCATACGTGCAAGCTACGGGAATCACAAACTTCAACACAAGTATTCTTTAAATTCATAATCACCCCACTAGCATGACTATAATATCACTATCCTCATATCTCAAAACAATTATCAAGCATCAAATTGATCATAGCATCCAATTCACTTCCTATGATAGTTTTTTTATTATACCCAACTTGGATGCCCATCATTCTAGGAAAAAATTTATAACCATAGAAAATACCATGCTGTTCTAAAAGAATCTCAAAATAATACAAGTGAAGCATGAGAAATCAACAATTTCTACAAAATAAAAGCCACCGCCGTGCTCTAAAAGATATAAGTGAAGTACTAGAGCAAAACTATCTAGCTCAAAAGATATAAGTGAAGCACATAGATTATTCTAATAAATTCTAAATCATGTGGGTCTCTCACAAAAGGTGTGTACAGCAAGGATGATTGTGGAAATCTAAAAATCAAAGACTCATATCATACATAATGCTCCAAGCAAAACACATATCATGTGGCGAATAAAAATATAGCTCCAAGTAAAGTTACCGATGGACGAAGACGAAAGAGGGGATGCCTTCCGGGGCATCCCCAAGATTAGGCTTTTGGTTGTCCATGAATATCTTGGGGTGCCATGGGCATCCCCAATCTTAGGCTCTTGCCACTCCTTATTCCATAGTCCATCAAATCTTTACCCAAACCTTGAAAACTTCACAACACGAAACTCAACAGGAAATCTCATAAGCTCCGTTAGTGCAAGAAAGAAAAACCACCACATAAGGTACTGTAATTAACTAGTTATTTATTTATATTGGTGTTAAACCTACTGTATTCCAACTTCTCTATGGTTCATACCCCCCGATACTAGCCATAGATGCATCAAAATAAGCAGACAACACACGAAAAACAGAATCTGTCAAAAACAGAACAGTCTGTAGCAATCTGCAACTTTCGAATACTTCTAGAACTCTAAAACTCCTACCAAAATAGGAAATCCTGTTAAATTTGTCTATTGATCTACAGCAAAAAGAATGAACGCAAAAAAACATTTCTGTGAATTACTAAAATTATTTTCGTGCGCACAAAGTTTCTGTTTTTCAGCAGAATCAAATTAACTATCAATGTAGGTTATCCTATAGGTTCTACTTGGCACAAACACTAATTAAAACATGAAAACACATCTAACTAGAATCTAGATGAATTTTTTATTGAATAACAGCAAGGAAAAATATTGGGTTGTCTCCCAACAAGCGCTTTTCTTTAAAGCCTTTTAGCTAGGCATTGATAATTTTAATGATGCTCACATGAAAGACAAGAATTGAAGCGCAAAGAGAGCATCATGAAACACATGACAAACACATCTAAGTATAACATACTTCCTATGCATTGGCATATTATAAGCAGACAAATTTTCAAGGTAAGCAAAAACTAGCATATGCAAGGAAGAAGAAAGAGACGATAGCAATCTCAACATGACGAGAGGTAATTTAGTAAGATAAAATTTTCTATGACCATATTTTCCTCTCTCATAATAATTACATGTAGGATCATAGGAAAATTCAACAAAATAGCTATCACATAACATATTCTCAACACGATCCACATGCATGTGAAGTTGACACTCTTCCAAAATAGTGGGATTATCATTAACTAAAGTCATGACCTATCCAAACCCACTTTTATCGAAAATATCAAGAGATTGAACATTCTCCAAATATGTGGGATCTAAACTTGACACTCTTCCAAACCCACTTTCAATATTATTGCAAACACTATTATCAATCTCATATTCATCATGGGGCTTAAATAAATTTTCAAGATCATAAGAAGAGTCACCCCGATCATGATCATTGCAACAAGTAGTAGACATAGCAAAACTAGCATACCCATGCTTACGGGTTTGCATATTATTAGCACAATTGACATCAAGAGAATTTATAGTAAAATCATGCTTTTTTCAAGGAGCTATTGTGAATCTCTTCATAAATTTCTTCATCACAATTTTCAGATTCACGAATTTCAAGCAAAACCTCATAAAGATAATCTAGTGCACTCAAATCACTAGAAATTGGTTCAACATAATTGGATCTCTTAAAAAGATTGGCAAGCGGATGAGGATCCATAGATCTTAGGTTCTCTGTTTAGCAATAAATACACAACTATTCGAACCAAACAAGCAAACGAGCCAAGTAAGACATCAAGGCAAACGAAAAGACAAACAGAAAGAGGGCGAATAAAATGGCAAGAGTGAAGTGGGGGAGAGGAAAACGAGAGGCAAATGGAAAATAATGTAATGCGAGGGAGATGAGTTTGTGATGGGTACTTGGTATGTCTTGACTTGAGCGAAGACCTACCCGGCAACGGCACCAGAAATCCTTCTTGCTACCTCTTGATCACTGCATTGGTTTTCCTTGAAGAGGAAAGGGTGATGCAGCAAAGTAGCGTAAGTATTTCCCTCAGTTTTTGAGAACCAAGGTATCAATCCAATAGGAGGCTCCTCAGAAGTCCCATGCACCTACACAAACAAACAAGAACCTCGCAACCAATGCAATAAAGGGGTTGTCAATCCCTTCACGGCCATTTGCGAAAGTGAGATCTGATAGAGATAATATGATAAGATAAATATTTTTGGTATTTTTATGATATAGATTGGAAAGTAAAAGATTGCAAATTAAAGTATATGGAATAATTATATGATAAAATATAGACCCGGGGGCCATAGGTTTCACTAGTGGCTTCTCTCAAGATAGCATAAGTATTACGGTGGGTGAACAAATTACTGTCGAGCAATTGATAGAATAGCGCATAGTTACGAGATTATCTAGGCATGATCATGTATATAGGCATCACATCCATGACAAGTAGATCAAAATGATTCTGCATCTACTACTATTACTCCACACATCAACCGACTCCTGCCTGCATCTAGAATATTAAGTTCATCAGACCAGAGTAACGCATTAAGAAAGATGACATGATGTAGAGGGATAAACTCATGCAATATGATATAAACCCCATCTTTTTATCCTCGATGGAAACAATACAATACGTGCCTTGCTGCCCCTGCTGTCACTGGGAAAGGACACCGCAAGATTGAACCCAAATCTAAGCACTTCTCCCATTGCAAGAAAGATCAATCTAGTAGGCCAAACCAAACTGATAATTCAAAGAGACTTGCAAAGATAAGTAATCACACATAAAAGAATTCAGAGGAGATCCAAATATTTCTCATAGATAAACATGATCATAAACCCACAATTCATCGGATCTCGACAAATAAACCGCAAAAAGAGTTACATCGAATAGATCTCCAAGAAGATGGAGGAGAACATGGTATTGAGATTCAAAGAGAGAGAAGAAGCCATCTAGCTAATAACTATGGACCAGAAGGTCTGTGGTAAACTACTCACAACTCATAGGAAAGGCCTTGGAGATGATGTAGAGGCCCTCCGTGGTCGATTCCCCCTCCGGCGGAGCACCGACGGAGGCTCCAAGATGGGATCTCACGGATACAGATGGTCGCGGCGGTGGAATTAGGTTTTCATGGTGCTCCCCGATGGTTTCAGGGTATGGGAGTATATATAGGAGGAAGAAGTAGGTCGGTGGACGCTCGAGGGGCCCACAAGGTTGGGGGGTGCGCCCACCCCCAGGGCACGCGCCGGGCACCCTCGTGGCCGCATCGTTTGTTGCTTGACGTCCACTCCAAGTCCCCTGGACTACGTTTGTTCCAAAAAGATCGCTCCTGAAGGTTTCATTCCGTTTGGACTGCGTTTGATATTCCTTTCCTTCAAAACACTGAAATAGGTAAAAAAACAGCAATTCGGGTTGGGCCTCTGGAGGTTAGTCCCAAAAATGATATAAAAGTGCAGAGTAAAGCTCATAATCATCCAAAACAGGTAATATAATAGCATGGAACAATAAAAAATTATAGATACGTTTGAGACGTATCAAGAACATGGACACCTATGCCGCGAGTGCCTCCGCATCCGCATTGAGCGCGGCCGCTTCCGTAAAGAGGGCGCCTGCGGTAGCCAATAGGGCAGCTGCAGGAGCCGAGAAAGCTACAGCTGCTACTGCAACGGCGGCTGAAAATGTCGGGAGTGCTCGAGCTGCCTTCCGTGCCACGATGTCGCCCTGGCCCGGGTCGAGGCCATCCACGCCAAGATATTCCAGGCCACCTCGAAATCCAGCATGCAACCCATGTCCGAAAAGGTGGCGGTGGCCATGGAACACCTGCTTCCTCATGAGGTCGCCGAGCGAGAGCTGGAGATGCAGGAGGCGGCAGAGATCGAGGAGCGCCAGGGGGAGGAGTTGCGCGTAGCCTACATCGAGGTAGAGAAGAGCCTGTCCATCGAGGAATTGGCAGTGGAGTATCAACATGAGCTCTGGCACAACCACTACTATAAGTACTACAACCTTGAGGGCGGTGCCAAGGACGAGGATGAGGACACGGACGCGGTCGACTTCAGCAGGGGGGACGCGGAGTCCACCAACGGCGGCATGTCACCAGGATAAGTCATCGACGTCTCATCTCACACCGACGATGCATAGGCCGGCGCGGTGGCAGAGTTGTTAAAATTATGCGTACTTAGGCTTTGTTTTCAATACTGGTCTTTTGTTAGAGCAATGTTTAGGTCAACTGGCTCTGTTTAATTAGTAAAATTGCTTGATTCAGTAAGTGTGGTCTATGTGTTGTATGCTCTTTTATATTCCCAAATTAGCAAGCTATGTTAAATTATGCAATGATGTAACTGGGGAAATTTCCACCAAAATTTGAATTATTAAACTCATCCCATGTGCATAAAGTAGAAGAATCGTTTGCGATGCACACTATCGTTCGAAGTGAATGGTGTCCGGCGGCATCGCGCGCAAAGTTTCCCTCAACATTTCAAAAGTGTTTGCCTACCGTCGAAATATCTATCCCCCCTTCCCCACCCCCTTTTCTGCCCGACCACAAGTCACATTTTCCCTGTTTCCTCCTTCCTTCCTTCCTTCCTAAGCTATAGCCGCTTCCTGGCTTGCTTCCTCGCTCTCGCCGTCTCACATCCTACCGCGGGGGTCGTCATGGTCTTCTTCAAAGACCTCTCCAACGGTTCCTCCTCCTTCGACGACTCCTTCACCACCCGGGTATGCCAATCTTCTCTCTCTTGGGCTATGACTTGGGATGAAGGATTTTTACCCGGTGGTCGATTTGAGTCATTTTTCCTCTTGTAGTTCCCTAGGACCATTAGTTGCAACGAATGGAGCGGGGTGGCTGAAGATCTGTCTGCTCGTTGTCACCATCAATCTCCATTCGTGAAGCTAGTTGCGTTTGAATCTGTGGACAGTGGGAGAAAGTTTCTGGCATGTGCAGAGAAGGTTAGACCCTCTTTTGTTGTTAGAAATCATTTGTTAGATGTGATGCAGACATTATCATAGTCCCAACCCATTCATACCACACCTTCAACCAAACGCATCCTAAGACAGTGTCACAGTTTGTACCTAGTATCTGAAAATGTTGCCATCTTATCAGCGGTGCCATTAGAAAATTATTTGGCACCGCTTCAGCAGTTTGTGCAGCCAACTTGTCCACACATCCGAGCAGCCAAGCAATAAAATACTAAATCTTTATGGCACGAAAGAACTGGGCATCGCAGCAACTAGGTGCTCCGGAGTTCAGGTCCCTGATTTTTTCCGCTGCATCGGCTCGCCAGTGCAGGGCACTAGTGCGAGATGTCGCAATAGTTGTCTTTACATTGGTTTTGGCATACATAGTGGACAGCCTTAGTGCTATTAGTTCTGTGTTACTAAATATGTGCATGTACAGACATGTTAGTATCAATTTGCTATCATCGAAACGCTGTCGCTATGTTGTTGCAGTTATATTTATCTTCCTCTTAAAATGTTTAATTTTTTATTTATAGTACATGAGTAAGAACTTGTAGCGTTGTTGTAGTTAATTATAGCTTCTGATGTTTTAGAATTTAGTTGTTGTCTCAGTAGCAATTAATTCATTTGCACACTGATCATTTTGAGAAGATATGTCATAATTAACCTATTTATTTAGCTTTTCAAATTAAGTATTGATGATTTTCTATGTTACTATAAACCCATTTTTCCTACAATTGTTACTGATCTAGTTTTAGTTATTATAGGATGAACGAAAGTGTTCTTACTTGGAGTGGGTTGATCAAGAGTGGCCACAGTCTTCGAAGATGTGCCTAGCAAAGCTCTGGAGCATGTATAAGGAAGAGAACAGAGGCATACTTAGAGAAAGTGTTGTCAACGCTGAAGAATATTTGAAGATGTGGGATAAAAAGAGGAAGGTGGAGAATGAGCTCAGATTTTTTTAATCATACTTTGCTAAGATGGTGTTGGTCAGTGCAAAACAAGTTCTTGCTGAACTGAAAGCAGAGGTGGATAAGACGAGCATGGGTCATCTCGATTAGGGAAATGAATATATTGTTCTTATGAAGTTGAACTAGCTATACGTTGTACTGTACTATTTTGAGGTATCTATCGTACTGTGATCTTAAAATATATCTATGCACCTGATATGAAATTAGCAAACAGTTATTCGATATGAAATGTGAATTTGCCTAATACTAGAATTATTAATTGTAAACTAATAAACATGCTAAATGGGTCATGAAATGTTGCAAATGGTTCTAGCAGTAAAAGCGCTTGTGATGGATAGTCCAATGCCACACAGATTTCTTCATCAAATCGTGTGTGATGCAGTTGATAAAAGCAAATGGATAACCAAGGCGGAGCGTGTGTGATAGTTACACCTATCGCCAGTGGCGGAGCCAAGGTGGGGCGAGCAGGGGCTTGGCCCCCCCTAACAATCGAGCGAACATTGAACAGCTAGTATGCAATTAGTGATAAAACACACGCACACATGTATTTGGCCCCCCTTATCTGGCTATCTTTCAACGTGAGTATTGGAAAAAAAAAAAACAAAGAGCAGGCCCATGTGAACAGCCCACTAGGAGCGGCCCGGCCGGTTGGCTCTAGTCCCTGACCTGTGCGATGCGTTCTACCCTAATTAACAGATATGTGGGACTGTCTAAAAAAAGCAGATACGTGGGATTAGTGCGTAGAAAATTAGTCGCAGCTGTTCCATGCCCTTGTCGTTCGCTCGCGTCTGCTCATGTAGGCAGCTCCTGCGTGTCTCGACGGTTAGCACTAATGGCTATTGAAATTAATCTCTCTCAATTCCCATCTTATACTCACTCTGTAAATTAATATAAGAGCATTTAGATAACTAAAATAGTGATCTAAATGCTCTTATATTAGTTTACGAAGGGAGTATATGTTAGAGTTGTTTTTTATTTAATTTAATTATTTTGACTCTTCCGCAAAAAACAATTTAATTATTCTGATTGTTAGATTTGTGATGCCAAGTTTTCTTCAGACAGAATTACAAATATCTTTGATATATTTGATGCCAAGTACTTATATTGTTTTTTGTTTGTGATTAAATCACTATCGATTTTACTGACAGTTGTAGAATATAAATGAAACTAATAAACATATAAGTAGGTTTTTATTTCATCAAATTACCACATTATTAGTTTATCACTTGACAATTTTTTTGCCGGCTTGGCCCCCCCTATACCCAAATCCTGGCTCCGCCTCTGCCTATCACACACAAGTCTATATATAAATCTGTGTGGGATGTCCATACAAACGGAAACGTTTTCACTAGATTGATTGTGTGGGATGTACATACGCACGGATACGTCTTCCCTGGATTGACTGTGTGGGATGTACATACGAACGGAAACGTTTTTCCTAGATTGACTGTATGAGATGTACATAACACTAGTAGAAAAAGCGTCAAATGTTCAACACATTAGTACCGGTTTGCAGATGAACCGACACTAATGGTCACATTAGTGTCGGTTCAAACGGCTAGGCAGTCGTCGATCATTAGTACCGGTTCGTGGAGAATCTTTAGTACCGGTTCATGCCACGAACCGGTACTAATGAGGCTGTGGCAGGCTTTTGTCAGGCTGGGGCCCCACCCAGCATGTTTAGTACCAGTTCGTGCCACAAACCGGTTCTAATGTTATTTAGTTGCAGCTATTTTTTAGTCCCACCTCGCTCGGCTAAAAAGGTTTTTACCACCTTAAATATGTTACTTCTCAAACTATCACAATCACTTGGTCTTCAGTGAACTTTATGTGTAGGATCTGTGGCTGCAATAGGAGTCTTCGCCGGTTCTTAAACCGGGGAAGATTCCTTTTGACAATTTAGATTCTACACAAAAAGATCATTGATGATCAATGTATTTTTTATGTATATTTTTACATGTTTACACGAACGAAAACTTACACCGGCATCAAACTTTCAACCCTTTCTGACATCACGAAAGCTCATCTGTTACACCAACACTTTATTTTTTGTGTTCTGTATGCACCATTCAAAGCCACATCATAAACTTTCAACCCTTTGTGACATCATTTGCTATTTTACATGCATTTAAAGATTTGTTTTGAGTTAAATGACCCTGAAATTGAAAAGCACTACAAATGAACTCTGAAAAGGTTGGAACTTGGCATGGTATCATCATTTTACCCACATAGCATGTGCGAAAAAGTAGAGAGGGTTACGGCAAAAACTGGATGCACCTCGTGTACAAACTGGACAATCTCTTTTGAAGTATCAGGGTTTCGGACGAAAAAGCACTACAAATGAACTCTGAAAAGGTTGGAACTTGGCATGTTATCATCATTTCACCCACATAGCATGTGCGAAAAAGTAGAGAGGGTTACGGCCAAAACTGGATGCACCTCGTGTACAAACTGGACAATCTCTTTCAAAGTATCAGGGTTTCGGACGAAAACTCATCTGTTACACTGGCACTTCATTTTTTTTAAACTTGTTACAACTCCAGAATTTTTTTGCGTTCATTATGCACCATTCAAAGCCACATCATAAACTTTCAACCCTTTCTGACACCATTTGCTATTTTTCATGCATTTAAAGATTTGTTTTGAGCTAAATGACCCTGAAATTGAAAAAAACTCAGAAATAAATAAAAGAAACTCTAAATACAGCATAAAACAACTCAGAAATAAATAAAAGAAAATAAATAAAGCAGAAAAGAAAAAACAACATCAACAAAAACTCTGCGCGCTGCCTAGTGAACCTTTCTGGGCCTGAAAGCAGGCCCATAAGGCCGAGCAGGCTCACAGGGCAGCGCGGCAAAGTTAGGCCTGAAAGCCTGCTAAAGAGAGGAGCTCGAGAGAGCTACCGCACTGGGCTTATAAACCAGTGCGGAAGCCCCTCGGCTAGCGAAATGGGACTAAACTTGCCGCACCGGACCTAAGCCTTTAGTACCGGTTCGTGGCTCTAACCAGTACTAAAGGTTTGTCTATAGTACCGGTTCTAGCCACGAACAGGTACTAAAGGTTGTCACTTCCCGCCGTTTGGCTTGGCCAAATTTGACCTTTAGTACCGATTTGTGTCACGAACCGGTACTAAAAGCCTCTCCTATATATATACCACTAACAAAATTTCAGTTACTTTTCATCCATCTGCTTCTTCATCTCGTCGTCGTTGCGCCCGTCACCCCCCGTCGCCGCCCCCGCCGCGCCCGTCCCCGTTGGCCCCTCCCCACCCCCCACCCCGCCGCGGCCGGCCGTCCCCGTCGCCGCCCAGTCCCCCCCCCCCCCCCCGCGCCCGGTGCGCCGTCCTGTTCGTCGCCCCGTCGCCGCGCGCTTGTCGCCGTACGTCCTTGCACCGTCGATCGTCCCCGGTCATCGCCGCCGTAGTACATCATATACAACTCTTATATATTATTTTTTCTGTTTTTTATTTTTTTCATACTTTTAGTTTATATAAATGCATGTTAGATTAATGCATGTTAGAAATGTTAGATATTAATGTCATAGATGAATTAGATGAATTGGATATATATATATATATATATATATATATATATATATATATATATATATATGTGTGTGTGTGTGTGTGTGTGTGTGTGTGTGTATGTGAGATTTGATGATCTAATAATTAATTAAAAGATTTAAAAGTTTACTATATATGAGATTTTAGTAAGAAGCTTAGAACTAGTTTATTTTTAATAAGTGCTTAGTAGTTGAATTAATAGAGCTACTTGAATTAATAGAACTAGCTAGTTGAATTAATAGAACTGCTAGTATATCAATTTTTTTATTCCAAGGCGAAGATTGAATCACTTAGCCAACATCCATAAGCTATTGGCACTTTGTTGAATCAAAATAAAGAATACCACTCTTTGATGATTTTGTCGGCATCCAACTATTCTTGAATTGGTTTATTCAATTCAAAACATCCCAATGCGATAAAAGAATGGAATCCTAGAATTCCTATTCGAGAAATTTTTGGGCCATTAGGCGCTATTGTAGGTAGTATATCACATTTTTTCTTCATCTTACTATTTACTAACGCATAATAAAATCCTGTTAAAAAAATATTTGTTCGTTGACAATTTAAAACAAACCTTCCAAGTACTTCAAGAACTTAAATACTCTTTAATAGATGAAAATAAAAAGGATTTCTAATTTCCATAGTAACATAATGATGGATCCATTCCTTTTTAATTGTCACTTTGTCCATCATGATCCTTGGGAAGAGACATTGGCAATAATTCACCTTGGACAACTCTATTTAAATCGCACAAATATTTATATCAATTAATGTTTCAACTATATATGAACATAGGAAATGTGTGACGACAAGAATGATTTCTTTATGTGCGAATACTGTGAAGACAAGCGCGACACGTGCGACATAAATTTCCTAGTTGATGGTAGGCGCTTCATTATCAAGCTGGATAAGACCTTTGAAGTGAATGCAGTAAGTCACAATGACAATCTTTTTTCGTAATTAAGCATATGCTTCATTTGCTTCAACTTATAATTTTAATTTTTTACTATTCTACTATAGCGTATCCCTTGCCATGCAAGAATTTTTGTATTGGATAAGATAGGTTTCAGTACTATGGAAACTAAGGTAAAGAGAGTTTACTTGAGGACTGAGCAAGCTTATACTTTCCACATAAAATTATACAATGCAGACACCTACACCTATTTTGAATGCAAAATTTGTCAAGCACTATGCAAGGCTTATGCATTTGAGCCTGATATGGTTATCACCTTTGATATTCGTCCGGAAGATGATATTGAAGGTAATACTAATATCTGGGTCGATGTGCAGACGCCTCCAGTTCTACCATTATGTGAGTGTTCCTCAACCATATTTATATCTTCAATATTGTTTATTTGAAGAAAAAGTTGACAACTAATTTCTATTGACAGCTTATTTCCATTCAAGCAAACATGTTCGACGCTTGGTAGACAAGACCTTCCACTGTCCTGGGGCTGAACTAAACTGCGAGGAGATAAGTCAATATGTTTCATGGCTTGAGGATCTTGATGCTGTCTAGAGAAATTATTTTCCTAGACTTGCAAATCTTAGTACTCAAAACATGCGACCAATAGTGTTCATATTGAACTACGGTCACATGTATTTAGGAAAGATGGTAAGATGTTTACTATTTGTCCTCAGTGCATCTTTTCATACATTATTTTTTAAGCTAAACTTCATTGCTAAGTATGTTACTATACGATTTTCTTCAACAGGGACTCGCGATGATAGTTCTGCCTCAGTGGATCTCGACTAACGGTCGCATGTCAGTTGTTAGCTTACGGCCAAGACATCCTACATTGCAGACGAGTGCATTCAGGATTTCTAGAACCGAGGAATGCTTAATAGTGAAAGACTGGAGCCAAATTGTGAATGATTGCAGAGAAGTACTCTGGGCAACAATCAGAAGTGCAACCCACGATTAGGAGACAGGTTCATCTGCATGCTACAATATGATGAATCAGGAGAGCTACACATGTTCTATGCCATTTTACCTAAGAGAGAGCAGCAGGAGTGATATTAGCTAGTTCCTGCCATTAGTACTTGTCTCATGTCTGTATTTCGTCCTGAACTTAATTATTAGTGATTTTCTTTTGTGGTCTTAGTTATGAATGCTTATAAATAATCTCATGGCCATGTTGAACTCGATGATATCTTTGCTTTTTGTACAAGTGAATGTTTCTTCTTGAAGCTATTGTTGGTGGTGATTACATAATGATGATAAAAATATATGTGATTATTAATTAGCTAGTGTTGTTTTTGGTGATGATATGAGGTGCAAGAGTTTTTATATTAACTAAATGGAAAAAAATCTCTAAATTAAATGGAAAACACAAAATTAAAGGGAAAATAAATAATAAAACTAAAACCCCCCAAACCTTTTAGTACCGGTTGCTGTTACCAAACAGTACTAAAGGAATCCCCCCCCCCCCGGCACTGGCATGTGCCACGTGGTGGCCCTTTAGCGGTGGTTCGTGCAGAACCGGTACTAAAGGGGGGGACTGAGGGAGTCCTGGATTAGGGGGTGTCCGGATGGCCGGACTATGACCTTTGGCCGGACTCCCGGACTATGAAGATACAAGATTGAAGACTTTGTCACGTGTCCGGATAGGGACTTTCCTTGGCGTGGAAGGCAAACTTGGCGATACGATATGAAGATCTCCTCCCATTGTAACTAACTCTGTGTTACCCTAGCCCTCTCCGGTGTCTATATAAACTGGAGAGTTTTAGTCCGTAGGACGAACAACAATCATAACATAGGCTAGATTCTAGGGTTTAGCCTCTCTGATCTCGTGGTAGATCAACACTTGTACTACCCATATCATCAATATTAATCAAGCAGGAGTAGGGTTTTACCTCCACCGAGAGGGCCCGAACCTGGGTAAAAACATCGTGTCCCCTGTCTCCTGTTACCATCTGCCTAGACGCACAGTTCGGGATCCCCTACCCGAGATCCCCCGGTTTTGACACCGACATTGGTGCTTTCATTGAGAGTTCCTCTGTGTCGTCACCTTTAGGCCCGATGGCTTCTTCGATCGCCAACCACGACGCGGTCCAGGGTGAGACTTTTCTCCCCGGACAGGTCTTTGTATCCGGCGGCTTCGCACTGCGGGCCAACTCGCTTGGCCATCTGGAGCAGATCGGAAGCTACGCCCCTGGCCATTAGGTCAGGTTTGGAAGCTTAAACTACACGGCCGACATCTGCGGGGACTTGATCTTTGATGGATTCGAGCCATGGTCGAGCGTGCCGCACTGTCTCGATGGGCATGATCTAGATCTGCCACCGGACAGCGCCCAGAGTGCCGCTCAGGTGTCTGCTCCGACCATTAGCTCAGAGCCGACTGCGCTAGTCAGGGACGGACGGTTGGATGCTGCCCCAGGAGCCGCAATCTCTACGGCGATAGACCCGAATACCAGCCTAGTCCTTTGCAAGGCCCGTAACTCCGAGGTGTCGGACTCCGTTCCGGACTCTGAATATTCCGCACCCCTTTCGATCAAACCCGATTGGGCTCCGATCATGGAGTTCACCGCCGCGGACGTCTTTCAGCACTCGCCCTTTGGTGATATCCTGGATTCACTAAAGTCTCTCTCTATGTTAGGAGATCCCTGGTCGGACTATGGTCAGCAGGGTTGGGACGCGGACGACGAAGAAATTCGAAACCCACCCACCACCCACTTGGTAGCCACTGTCGACGACCTAACCGACATGCTCGACTACGACTCCGAAGACATCGACGGTATGGACGCGGATGGAGGAGACGACCAAGAACCAGCACCTATAAGGCATTGGAAAGCCACCTCATCATACGATGTATACATGGTGGACACACCTAAAAGAAATGCTAACGAGGATCAAAAGGGCGCAACCAGGGATCGCTCCCTCGAAAAACAATCAAAGCAGCGACGTAAGCGCCATACCAAGCCCCACCTCGACAAAGACCCAGCCATAGAGCAGGGCGAATCAACGGAAGACGAACATGCCATCGAGCAACCGTCCAAACAGGGCGGACAATCCGAACAACCAATCTCCGGGAAAGATAATAGTCCGTACGACCTCACGCCGGACAAATTGCTGGAACATCAGAACCTCCACCAAAGGCTCGTTGCCACTGCACATAGCCTGAAAAAGCAGAAGCGGAGGCTCAAAACAGCGGAAGATGCACTCAGAATCAGATGGGGCAAAGTACTCAATACCGCACACAAGTACGGCAACAGTCGTCACACAAAGAGCTATCCGAAGCGGAAACTACTACCGGAATTTGATGAAGAGGCCATAAATCCCCCACAGTCAAAAAATAAGGAAGCCACCAGGTCGGATAGATGACCCCACGATCGGTCTCAAGCGACAAAGGGCGCCGCACTCAATACGACGCGCGATCCGCCCAAGGATTCGCATCAAAAAACTGGCCCAACTAGATCCATATATGGGCCAAGAAAGCAAGCTCCAGCGAGCAATGCAATGCAAAAAATATCCGAACATAACGGCACACCTACATACAGGGGCGCCGCACATCCCCTATGTTTTACCGATGAGGTGCTGGATCATGAATTTCCAGTGGGATTCAAGCCCGTGAACATAGAAGCATACGATGGAACAACAGACCCCGGAGTCTGGATTGAGGATTATATCCTCCACATACACATGGCCAGAGGAGATGACCTTCACGCCATAAAATACTTACCCCTTAAGCTCAAAGGGCCAGCCCGGCATTGGCTTAAAAGCCTTCCCGAAAACACCATAGGAAGTTGGGAAGCGCTCGAGGATTCTTTTTGGGCAAAATTTCAAGGGACCTATGTCCGACCTCCGGATGCAGATGATCTGAGTCATATAACTCAGCAGCCCGGAGAGTCAGCCCGGAAACTCTGGAACAGATTCCTTACTAAAAAGAATCAGATAGTCGACTGTCCGGACGCCGAGGCCCTAGCAGCTTTCAAACATAGCATCCGAGACGAATGGCTTGCCAGACACCTCGGCCAAGAAAAGCCAAGAACAATGGCTGCATTAACAAGCCTCATGACCCGCTTTTGCGCAGGAGAGGATAGCTAGTTGGCAAGAAGTAGCACCAGCGACCCGAGTACATCCGAACTCAGAGATAGAAACGGGAAACCGCGCCGTAACAAAGAACAGTGCCGGATCAAGGATAATAGCCCGATGAGCCCGACAGTCAACGCCGGATTCAAAAGCTCTCGGCAAAATCAAAAAAACCGCCACCCAAAGATGACAGGGACGAGCTGTCTAACCTCAACAAAATCCTGGACAAAATATGTCAAATCCAAAGTACCCCCGGGAGACCGGCAAACCATACCCACGGAGATTGTTGGGTCTTCAGACAGTCCGGTAAACTCAACGCCGAACACAAGGGGCTCGACACACCAAGCGAGGATGACGACGCACCCCACAAGTAGCACACCGGAGAACAAAAGAAGTTCCCATAAGAAGTCAAAACAGTAAATTCACTTCAGATGACAAAAGGGAAAAACAGAACGGCGCCCACGAAGACACGCGCCATACGGCCAGCCCCAGAGGAGCACCACTACTGGTTGTTACAACCAATCACCTTTGATTATCAGGATTACTCCAGAGGGGCCCGAAACGCAGGCTGGACTGCCTTGGTCTTGAATCCGGTTATCGACGGACTACAATTTACAAGAGTCCTTATGGATGGCGGCAGTGACTTAAACCTGTTATATCAGGACACAATCCGCAAACTAGGGGTAAACCCAGCTATAATCCGCCATGGCAACACTTCCTTTCAAGGAGTCACGCCAGGCCCAGATACCTAGAGTATGGGTTCCCTTTCGTCAGAAGTCACGTTCGGCTCACCTGACAACTTCCGAAGTGAAAAGCTAACCTTCCACATCGCCCCATTTGTAAGTCGCTATCAAGTGCTACTGGGACGTGAAGCTTTCGCCCGCTTTAACGCAATACCGCATTATGCATCCCTTACACTTAAAATGCCCGGCCCACGAGGCATCATCTCATTACAGGGGAATATCAATTGACCCCCAAAGTACGGGTAATGGTGCGGCCGCCTGGACAGCCGCACACTAATTCAGCCCTACTATCCCGGACACGGCTCGACGAGTCCGACGTCAACATACATGGGCTTAATAGCCGCATAACCCTGTACAAGGGACTCCGCGTGTTCACGCCAGGAGACAATTCGGCTCACTTCTTGCTCCAACTATATTTTGTTTATTCTAATATAGGTTTCTCGCACATTTATTTTTTTACTAAAGTTCCTCTTTCTCGCAGACGAACACCGTGCTACGCCCGTCCAGGATACAGCACAACGGAGACACAGGCGCAGACGTGCAGTAGGGACCCGTTTCAAGGATTCTTTTCAGATTAAGACCCTGCGTAAACCTTTTTTACTATCTCTTGTTGACAACATCCCCCGGTTTTCGCTATAACCGAGGAGGGGGCTGGCGTCTTGGCATGTGGCCACGCCAGAATTTTGCGCGTACCTGGACACCAGGGGCTTTTTTACCAAGGGCTCTGTTTCGGCCCGTCTTCATAAAGACCGAATACCTTAGGGAGTGTTCGGCATCGCGAGTTTGGCCTTATATGCATCAGCTCTGAATCATGTCTTTGGTCAAATGTTGGGTTTGCCCGGCTCCTGTGTTTTGCTGCCTTACATTCCGTTATATCGGCTAACGCGGCACCAGGAGAACTACTGCGATTGTGCCCCGGTTCGGCCAGGCGAGCACCTCAGTAGAGAAAGCAGAAAACTGACTGTCATGATATAGTGAGAGACTGGTCAACCACTCGATGACTCTCGGAATCTTTAGGATTCCTCCGCATCAATGAAGGACCACTTCCCAGTCAGGCACACACGCGCCCCGAATTCGGGCAAGCGCGGTGCCTCCAGGGGCTATTAAGTAGCCCCAATGTCAAACTCCTATGGCTAAGTGAAAGTAATAAAGCATTATAGTCCGGTTGCCTAGTTCGCCGCGCTATCACCTCCTTTGTAGGACCAAGACGTTGGATTAAGTGTGAAAAGGTGCCTTTTTGCGAACACCCCCGCATTATATGCATGGGGCTGAAGCCAACGACTGCCATCTTTCAGGTTATATATAAATATACATTAACAGCCGCACAGGAGGTATTATAATTCTTGCAAAGCACAAGTATAAAAAGTTTTTATATTCTATCAAAATATTTCTTTTAAAATAGCACATGCTATTCGAACACAACATCCTTCGAGCACTGCGCTTCTATTAAACGAGCGCCCGGAAGAACTTCCTCAAAGTAGTGCCTGACAGGTACCCGGCCTACGTCCAAATCCCGGGATGCGACAACACTGGCCTTCATATCCGCCTAGTATGTCTTGACACGGGCAAGAGCCATTTGTGCACCCTCTATGCACGCCGACCTCTTCATCCCATCAACATGCGACACAGAACCAAGGAACTGCTGCACCAATCCAAAATAACTCTTCAGCTCTGGCTCCCCCGGCCACAAACGACTCGCAACATACTTCATGGGGAGTCCGGATAACCTGTTCAGCTCCGCAAAGGCGGCCAAACGGTCGGATACCGAAAGTGGGCGTTCTGGATTGTGGAACTGTGACCAAAAAAGTTATTCCAATTTATGGTCACCTCGACCTCGGAAGTGTTCAGTTGCGTCTGCTGCACTCGCTGCCACATCCAGATAAGTGTTTTCCCCACTCCACTGCCGGTCTAACGGGGCATACTTAGGATCCCCGAACTTCATCCGCAGCATATATGGCTTTCCAGCCGTGATATCTCCGGCCTGACGCAGCTCCTCCTTCATAGCTCTCATTGTAGAGCGAGGATCCTTGGCCTCGGCAGTGATCTTCTGAAGGTCCTTCTGAGCCGCCCTTTCTTCTTGTTCAAGAAATTTACAGCGATCGGCAGCATCCTTCAATTTTATAGCCATCTCGGTTATTACCTTCTTACTCTGGCAGTGAGCAGCCTGTTCAGCTTTCAGCTCTTCAGCCGCCTTAACGGCAGCCGCATCACTTTTTCTTGCTTGCTCCTTGGCTCGGGCAAGTTCCGCCCGCAGGTTCTCCACGGCAGTAGCACTATCTGCAATAAGCACATATATTGTAAGGCACGAGCATCGAACTCCTCTTATCAGATATCCGTGGAGCATACCTTGTGCCTTGTCTAGCCACTTATTTACAAGCGTGATGTCGGCATCCGCCACGTCAAGTTGCCGCTTTAGCTCGGCAGATTTATCAGTCCGGCTAGCCACCGAACGCCTCGCCACCTTCATAAAAAGGTGACATTTTATACCTGGGGTTTTGATCCTCTATGCGCCATCATTCTTGACGACACACAGAGTCTCAGGGGCTACTATTTATACAGGGCGCATTTTATGCGGCTCTACCAAAAGGTACACCTTTTCGGGTACC
The DNA here is from genome assembly GCF_018294505.1 of Triticum aestivum. NCBI lineage: Eukaryota > Viridiplantae > Streptophyta > Magnoliopsida > Poales > Poaceae > Triticum > Triticum aestivum. Next base: position 6,654,111 of record NC_057801.1, read on the forward strand.
TCAAAGCCTGTCAATAAACTCCTGGCGGCCTCGTACAACCCGCTTTCCGTGGATGAAATCCTTCCTATCACCGTGTTCATCAACATACGGTGTTCTTCTGAGACAGACGCTCGCCCGAGCAGATCCCTCAGCATCTCCGACCGCGCACCAGAGAGCACCGGACTAGCCCGACGACCTTTTTCAGGATCCAGACTTGGAGAAACCCGCCGGGACGACACCTCGGGGTCGCCTGCCTCGTAAGTTGGTGCAGCTAGGGGAGGCGTTTCGCTCTCCATCATTTCCGGACGAAGATCCCCTGAGGACGAGCTTTGATGAGAAGGGTTGAGGTCCGAACTGCAAGGTAATATTTTGGTTATCTTCCTCAGAAATAAAACAGGGATGCCACTAATTTTTGAACCCCTCTCTTTACTTATGGCTCGGAGGAAAGCTGATCCCCTTGAGGGCGCAATGCGGCCGGGGCAGTCTCCGGCGCCGGATCCTCTGACAAAGATTTCTTCCCCCGTTTCGAGGTCATCCCCTCCGGGTCTTCAGACGCACTCCTTTTCTTTCCCAGGTTGGGGGGATTCTCGATTCCTCCCTTCGTGACAGTCTCCTCCGTGGAGGCGGTAGCTCCTTGGTTCCCCTCCTCGCCCTCTGCCGAAAGCGTAATCTCCAGCATCCTGGTTAACACAGGATCCGGCACGGTCTCGGGCAGGGGGCTGGACACCTGATAAGCTTTGCCTTTGCTATCCACTCCTGTTCAAAGGATAGCTCTGTTAAAAGGGCAACTTTATGATGAAAATACGGATGGTGTGTCCAAATACGGGGCTACTTACCTTAGCATCCTGGCGATTGCAGCTCAGGCCTGCATCCTCGGACAAGTCCAGACACCTTGCTTGTGGTCCGAAGAACAATTTGTACATCTCCACGGGCGTCGCGCCCATAAAGTGTTGGAGGACTCGTGGTCCTTCCGGATTAAATTCCCACAGGCGAAGAGGGCGACGTTTGCAGGGCAGCGTGCGGCGAATCAGCATAACTTGCGCCACCACGGTCAAGTTAATATCTCTTTCTAGGAGATCTTGAATGCGGTCCTGCAGAAGGGGCACGTCTTTGGACGGCCCCCAGATAAGCCCTTCATTGACCCATGACGCTCGCCGTGGTGGGGGGCCCGAGCGAAAAGCAGGTGGCGCCACCCATGTGGTGCCCCTGGGGGCTGTGATGTAAAACCAGTCCCGTTGCCATAAGCCGAACTCTTCTTGGAAAGTGCCCTCGGGCCATGGAGCGCCGGCTATCTTGCTTATGATAGCTCCTCCGCACTCAGTGTGCAACCCCTCGATCATCTTTGGCTCCACCTTGAAGGTTCTAAGCCACAATCTAAAGTGAGGGGTGATATGGAGGAAGGCTTCACACACAACAATGAATGATGAAATTTGGAGGATGGACTCCGGAGCTAGGTCGTGAAATTCTAGCCCGTAATAGAACATCAGCCCCCTCACGAAGGGATCAATCAGGAAGCCTAGCCCCGAAGGAAGTGAGATGTGAACACCACGCTCTCACCGGGCTAGGGAGAAGGAATGGCCTGCCCTTGAGCAGGCAGCCTATGCGAGATTTCGCCGGTTAGATACCTGGCATCTCTCAGCTTTCGCACGTTTTCTTCCGTAACGGAGGAAGGCACCCACCGGCCTTGAAGGTCGGAACCGGACATCGTCGAAAGTCCGAAGCGCCTAAAACTAGAAGCTTTGAGTGTTGGGACTTGAGGCAAGAGGCAGATTCAATTGGATTGAAAGAAAAGGGAGTCTAGCCTTGGTTTCCTTATAAAGGAGTTGAATACCAAGAGCCCTCCCCGTAACCGTTTGGGACTCGCTTTCAATTAGAGAGTCATACCAAAAGGCATGGTTGGGTTACCCACGCCCGTATTAATGAGAATCCCGGAATAAGGGGACACGATCTCCACTTCGACAAGACGTGCCAAGGAAACCGCCTCGCTGTGGAACAGTGAAACGATTCGAATAAAGGCTTGACCGTGGCATGATGTCACACTGCGGAATACATCAGCAGATTAGATTTGTGCGGAAATTATTCTCTCTACGATGGTATGTGGAACTTATTTTGCAGAGCCGGACACTATCCTTGTGTTCAACATCTTCTATGAAGTATTCGGAGGAGGAACCCGCCTTGCAATGCCGAAGACAATTTGCGCGCCGGACTCGTCATCATTGAAGCCTAGTTCAGGGGCTACTGAGGGAGTCCTGGATTAGGGGGTGTCCGGATGGCCGGACTATGACCTTTGGCCGGACTCCCGGACTATGAAGATACAAGATTGAAGACTTTGTCCCGTGTCCGGATAGGGACTTTCCTTGGCGTGGAAGGCAAGCTTGGCGATACGATATGAAGATCTCCTCCCATTGTAACCGACTCTGTGTAACCCTTGCCCTCTCCGGTGTCTATATAAACCGGAGAGTTTTAGTCCGTAGGACGAACAATAATCATACCATAGGCTAGATTCTAGGGTTTAGCCTCTCTGATCTCGTGGTAGATCAACTCTTGTACTACCCATATCATCAATATTAATCAAGCAGGAGTAGGGTTTTACCTCCACCGAGAGGGCCCGAACCTGGATAAAAACATCGTGTCCCTTGTCTCCTGTTACCATCCGCCTAGACGCACAGTTCGGGACCCCCTACCCGAGATCGGCCGGTTTTGACACCGATAGGGACCTTTAGTCCCCACCCTTTAGTGCCGGTTACCGAACCGGCACTAAAGTGCCTTACGAACCGGTGCTATAGCCCGGTTCTGCACTAGTGTAAGAACGGTGCGATATACATACGAACGGAAATATTTTTCTAGGATTCACCGTGTGGAATGTACATACGAACGGAAACGATTGGGTTTTGATGCCTCACCCGATCGCACACGAGCTCATTTTGCTCCAGCCTTTGTGCCAGGGGGGCCTATCCTCGACGGTTTCTGGGTCATGTAGGAAGGACCCCCTATCGCCCACACTCACTTGACGATAGTTCCAAATGTCGTCGCGAAAAGGGGTTAAAAACCGTGTGTATAACACCTCACTGTACCAGTGCTCGTCTATTACAAATCCTACTAGTAGCCCACCAATGAAATTGGTTGAAGAAATCTCGAGGGACCATCTCCGAGAGGTTGCACCTACAAATAGTGTGTGCCTTATCCTCCTCCTTGCGACACAACAACAATGTATGGATCCAGTTAATGGCCTTAAAAATAACCAGCAAAAAAGTTGGAACTTTTGTTTTGTTAAAAATATAATCATTATGAGTGTTCTGAATGGCTCAAAGTAAAGTGCAAATTTCCACATGAATCTGTGACTACTTGGGATGCACTCCGGACGAGGATCTAGGGCATGCAAGTGCGGGGGCAAACAAGTCCCTGGTGCCGCATTTTTATTTTGGCTTCTAATTTCCAAAGTTTTATAGCTTTTAAACAAAAATTCCAAATTAAGTTCTGTTTTTATATTTGTGTTCCATGTGACCGGCACTTCCAAATAAGACACATTTTGAATATTTTTGACGACTTCTAAAATTATAGGTTAAGCTTCAGTGCTGAAAATTAGTATGGGCGAGCGATAAAAATCAATTATTTTGTGTATACGGCTGATAGAAAAAATTGCTTGAATCTCTAAAACTTGTTGAAACTTGCCAATTTTAGATGGAAAACCTTAAGTTTTATCGCTGAAACTTAACACTTACCATGCCCTCGTTCTGGATTCAACTACTTCATGAACCGCGAGGCAAATCTACCGGACGGCAGGACTTGACAGATGAGTGCCCCCACACATGTGTGCCCCTGCGAATTTCTGCATGCACTCCCACTAACCAGTTTACAAACATATTCTCTGTCGTGGGTGAGGTAGATTTAAAACTATATGGGCGGATTGCCGTAATATCTTAGTAAGTTGTCAGTGAAGGAATAGATGATGTATCGACTCCTCATCGCCACAAAAGTAATAGTTAGGTCACTTGCAAATTCTATTTTTTCAGATAGTCTTTTGTTAGGATAATGTTGCGATCTAAATACCACATAAGATTTTTATTCTCAACGGGCTCTCATTTTCCAAATATATTTGTGGTGAAAGGTTGCCCACCATTAATGGTGTCCGTATACATGGATTTGACTGCGAAGCCACCAAAAGTAGTCAGCATCCAACAGAATGTGTCTGACTCATTTGAACAAGGTTTAACTAGTTTGTCCATTTGTCCCGGTCAATGGTCTTTGGAAGGCAACATTCAATGGCACTGACCTTATCAAAGAGCCAGCAAAGACAACTTTGCGGTACAAAATATGATAGAGACATGTGTACCACATGACTCGTGGAGTGTCACATAGCCATGTATCTTCCCAAAACCTAGTAGTTAGGCCATTGCCTACCACAAACGTGTCTATACGAAAAAAATATCATTTTTGACACCCATGAGGCCTTTCCAGAAAGGCGAGTCCTTCGGTTTTGCCTGAACCTTGGTTAGGGTTTTAGAATGAAGGTACTTATTCCTAAGTAATTCTTGCCAAACTCCATCCTCAGTAAGTATCTTGTATAGCCCTTTTCTAAACAAACCTATTTTTAAACTCGGCGTCTTCAAGCCCTAGACCTCTTTGGTCTTTAGGGCGACAGCGGGTGCCAGCTCGTCAGGCGGTATCTAGACTTACGTTCATGAGATCCAATCTTTTCCTTGCCCCATTAGGTATTTCAAAGAAAGATAAACACACTTAAACTTGTGAGAACAACATTGATTAGGAACATACTTCTGCTTGCCCCATAAGACATAAGCTTACCAATCCAACAACTCAACTTTTGCTCAAAGCAGTCTTGTGTACCTTTTCATTCCTTATTAAGAAGTTAACAAAAATGCATTGGGATACCAAGATATCTAAATTGGAGAGCCAGATTCACAACCAAATAGTTGTTTGTACTAATTCTCTTCTTCTTTGCCCTTTTCAAAGCAGAAGTGTTCGCTCTTGTGGAAGTCTCGAGACCAGACAACCGGTCGAATAAACAAAGTGTAAGTTTCATTATTATTTTTGCACGGTCCACACATGTGCTGTCGACGCCTGATTTGGATGGATCACGTGGGGGTAACATTTTTGAGTGGAAATCTGTTGCAATCTCCAGCACGTGAAGGATTCAGATTCTGCCCACTACTACTACTAGTGTACCACAACTACTTTTGGCTGAACTTATTGGGATGGACCTTTACAGAAAGTTTGATTCCAGAAAAGAGGCGAGGAAGCGTACACTGATTATTTTTGGAAGCGTACACTGATGCATACTTGTAATATTGATTCAAACTCTGGCCGGCGGCAGCACGTTGGCCATCCGACCAGAAATCAGGCAACGTAAGGCAACAGATTCCATGAGATGTCAACATGCCATCTCATGTTAGTGTCGTCCATTGGGGCTTAATTATATTGGAAAAAAGGAACACCAGAAGTAAGTCGTATCTTTTGATGTCGCGGAAATTTCAGTGCTGGGAAGCTAGCATATAAATAGCAGCAGGGAAGGTGCACATATATAGCCCATACCATATATAGCACGAACCTGTCACGTTCCTAGGTACGGTTGGTTCTAAACCTAATAATAATAAGTATTGGGAGCATGCCGAATTCGAGGGATCCGTTAATCGTCGGGGGGATTGTTGGCGACATCGTCGACTACTTCGACGCGTCGGCGCGGCTGAGGGTGCTGTACGGAAACCGCGAGATCACGGTTGGGTCCGAGCTGAGGCCGTCGCAGGTGGCGAACCAGCCCACGCTGCACATCACAGGAAGAGCGGGATCACTCTACACGCTCGTGAGTGCTCTACTCTTAAGTATGATTGCATATATCAATATCAGAATTTGTAATTGCTAACACCAAGGAGTGGTCTACTGATACAGACATTCTTAATTTGTTACTAGGTGATGGTAGACCCTGATGTGCCTAGACCAAGCGACCCTTGCGAACGGGAGTATCTCCATTGGTACGAGCTAAATCAAGCTAGCTTTACCTTAGCCACCTCCCTTGTGGGTGAATTAACCTTCTCAAAATACCCCATCCGTTTCTAAATATAAGTCTTTTTAGAGATTTTAATAAAGAGTACATATGGATGTATGTAGGTGTATTCTAGAGTGTAGATTCATTCATTTTGCTCTGTATGTAGCTCATATTGGAATCTCTGAAAAGACTTATATTTAAGAACGGAGGGAGTAGCATGTATATATGTTCCCTTAGTTTTATAATTCTTGTCGTGGTTTTAGTTCAAAAGTAACTCACTGATTCAGTTTAATTCTTGCGTACATAGGTTTGTCACAGACATACCAGAAGGAGGTGACGTTGGCCGTGGTAAGAAATTAATTTGCCGATCGAGTGCTACATGTGTCATGTCAACTGTATACCCTATCCAACTGTCTACTTTCTTCCCCCCGCAAAAGAAAAAGAATGTCTTCTTCTTTCAACTAAAAGAGTTTTTTCGGGTGCATGCATCCAGGCACTGAGGTGGTAGCGTACGAGAGGCCGCAGCCGATAGCGGGGATACACCGTTTGGCCTTCGTGGTGTTTCGGCAGGTTGCGCGGGAGGCCATCTACGCACCAGGGTGGCGCTCCAACTTCGTCACGAGGGACTTGGCCGAGTGCTACAGCCTGGGCGCTCCGGTCGCCGCTGCCTACTTCAACTGCCAGAGGGAGGGCAGCTGCGGTGGCCGGAGGTGGCAGGGGTGAACCAAGCTGGCTATACCAACTATACGTACACACCATCACGCCATCCCGTGGGATGTGTCGCACAAGATAAATGAATAAAGAAAGTATGTGTGGGCAAGCTAGGTCCTTGTGTGCTGGCTAATTGCCTATCTCGATTGGCCCTACTTGTGGCCGAATATACTGTGCACTTTGTGCATAGTCTAAATATTTAATAATCTTGTATGTACTCTTTCTAGGGAAACAATCTACTAGTTTCTATAGCCCCTATTACCTTATTTCTTTTTACATGCGGCCTATCCACCGCAACATTGGATTCCATTTCTCGAATTTCTGGTGGGGTGCAGCAACAGTGAACAAAAGGTGCATAGGCTTTTGTGGGAGAAGATGTGTATGGCAAACTGGAATGAAGTGATGTTACTCTGAGACCCAAAGGCATTTAATCAAACATTGTTGGCCAAATAAGCTTGGCGAATCATTCAGCTCCCATCCTCTCTTTGTGCAAGGGTTCTGAAAGCTTGTTATTTCAAGGATGGGTCGATCTTGAACGCGACATGCCTAGTGGTGGATCCTTTATTTTCCATAGTATCTTACTACATAACTGAGACCTACTTCGAGAAGGTGTGGTCGTGGAGAATTGGTGATGGTACCTCAATTAATGTGCACCATGAGAACTGGATTCCAAGGAGTGGCAGCCTCATCCCACTTGGGCAGCAATATGTACAGTGATTTACTAGCGGCCGAGGGATCACAATGAGATGTACAGAAACTTGAAACAATGTTCACACCGGATGTTGTACTAGACGAGCTCCTTTATGGTACCTTGTGATGAATTTGCAACGTCCATTGACGAAATCCCAGGGCGGTTAGCAACATATATTGTTGTGCTTGGCCCAGCAGTAGCGCTCACACTGGCCACGCAGCGGGCAGCAGTATAAGTTTCTTGAGGGTGTTTTAGGGAGAAGGAAATTTAGCCCGTCGGATGCATCGTCTCAACCTACTCAATCCGATTCGTCTTCCATTTTCAGCACGGCCGCAACCAGTCAGCCAGGGTCCCGGCGGCCGTCTAGGCACATTCCTTTTCAGTCGTGCTTGTGGATGCAAGGCAAGGTCGAGGAGAGAACGTTGAGACGGCAAGCGGCAATGGCGAGAACATGATACAATACAGCAATGCGGCGGCAAGGTCGACCAGGGCGTGGCGCCGGTCTCAGCCAGGTCAAGTGCACAGCAGCAACAGCGACCTGCTAGAGGTCACAGCGACGTCGATTCAGTCTCAAGATGCTGCTGCATATGTTTCATGATAACTTTTAAATTGAGGAAATGTCTATTTTTTACCTCAGAAATCGATGGTGGGATTTTGTTATACTGCTCCGAGTATTTAACAAAAAACTACCATAATTCGTGGAACTATGCCTACAAACTACCCCTTTACAAATTTGTACGGAAAACTACCATTTTTTCACTAATATATGACTAAAAACTACCACATCGACTTAATGATTGATAAGTAAGAATTAAACTTGCTTATGACATGTTGGGGCCCACATGTCATTCTTCTTCTCCCGCGCATGAGCTCCTGCTCCCTCGGCCTCTGCTCCGTCCACCGCCTGCCATGGCGCCTCAGCCTCTGCTCTGTCCACCGCCTGCTATGGCCGGCCCCAAGTGCCTCCTTCCTACCTCGCCCGCAGTCCTCTTGCAACCCCTGCCCGACGCCGGGGCCGAGCTGCTTGCCTCCCTTGCCGTCCGCCACCACCGCCTTCCTCCTGCTGCTGATGCTGCTGGCCCTCGCTGTCGAGTGAGTCGTCGGTGGCCTCCTCCTTGCCCTGTGCTCCATCCAGCTCCGCCGCCTCTCAGCGTCCTCCTGCCTGCGCCGCCCCATGGCTCTCCCGAGGCCATCACCGACCACCACCCCACGATGCTTGGCCTCTGGACTACCACCACTGACGCAAGCACCTGAGTAACGGAGCCGGCGACTTGGCGCGGCCAGCTCGCGTGCCAGGCAGCAGCGGCTCGCCGGTGTGTTGCAGTCCAAAGAGCTATCGCCGGTGTGCTGGTAAGGTGTTTGTTGAAATGCCAAAGAGAGATAGAGAGAGGAGGAAGAAGATGATGCTGACGTCTAGGGTCTCCTCCGCACGAAAGAAGCGGGCTCCTGTCATAAGCGTGTAAAATGGACGAATCGGTTGATTTACAGACATGGTAGTTTTTAGTCATAGATTAGCAAAAAAAGTGATAGTTTTCGGCACAAATTCGTGAAGTGGTAGTTTGTAGGCTCGGTTCCACAAATTGTGGTAGTTTTTGGTTAAATACTCTACTGCTCCCCTCACCCGTATCAGTATAGGGTACCGTAAAAATGCTTGTACTGGACATAAAACGAATTGCCATAGGAGGTCCGGGGCGCTCTGACTATATGGCATGGAACTTTACAAAGAGAGTCAAGAACGGTCAGTTCTCTGTGAAGTCTGCCTATCATCTGCGTATGAGCATGAAGGGTTTGAAATCCGGACGGCCGGGATTTTCAACTACAGTGGTGGAGCACAAAGGATGGCTGGCGCTTTGGGGCACTAGCGCTCCAAGCAAAGCCAAGATTCACACCTGCTGGCAACTTATTATGAATGTATTTGCGATTGGTGCTGAACTGCACAAAGACGGATCAAGCCGGGAGTTTTTTGTGTAGCTTGTGGGCGAGATGAAACTAGTTATCACAGGTTCTAGACCTGCCCACATTCTGCAATGGTTTGGAAATGGAAGCTACTTGGCGAGGTGAAGGGAGCTCCGGTGGTACTATCGCCACCAATGGGGGGAACCCAACAGGTGTGGCTGCAATGATCATGTTCAAGAGTGGCTCTCGGTGCATGCTAAACCGGTTCTGATCAAGGCGACGGCACTGGCCGAGCGTTGGAAACAGCCTGAGCAAGGATGGATCAAAGTTAACGCGGACGGAGCTATGTCAAAGAGGCAAGGCAAAGGGGGAGATGGAGTGAGTGATCCTACGACCATGAAGGTGCTTAAAGAGGAGGGGCTACATTGTTCTTCCCCGGGATCACTGACCCTGAGGTCTCTGAAGTGTTGGCTGCGTGGCGTGCGGTGCAATTAGCATATGAACTTGGGGTGCAGAAAATTCAGTTCAAACTTGGTAGCAATGGGGTCGTCTCCATTCTGAATGACATAAACAAGATTTTTACTAAGGTTGGTATAGACTCACACAGATTGCGCACTCTACGGTGCAACCAATTCAGAGGGCCTTCATGCCAGGACGACATATACTAGAGGGTGTTGTCGTTCTTCAAGAAACTCTTCACAAAATCCACTCGAAGAAATTAGACGATGTTATCTTTAAAGTGGATTTTGAGAAGGCCTGCGATAAAGTTAAGTGGTCATTCTTACAACAAACCTTACGTATTAAAAGTTTTTATACGGCCTGGAGAAAGCAGGTCGAATCCTTTATTAAAAAAGGTAGTGTTGGGATAAAAGTTAATGATGATATAGGCCGTTATTGCCAAACACAAAAAGGTTTGAGACAAGGCGGTCCTATGTCTCCGGTCTTCTTCAATATTGTTGCTGGCATGCTGACAGTCCTAATTGGTCGAGCCAAGGAGGATGGTCAGGTGGGTGGGTTAATCCCCCATTTGATAGATGGTGGGGTTTCCATTCTTCAGTATGCAGATGAAACCATTATATTCAGGGAACATGATTTGGGCTAAGGCTAGGAACATGAAGCTGGCCTCATGTATCTTCGAACAACCACTAGTAGAAAAAGGACCTAATGTGAGACACATTAGTCCAGGTTCGATTTTAGTCCGGTACTAATGGTACCATTTGAAAGATCGTGGATGTCGCCTAGAGGGGGGGTGAATAGGCGCTTTAAAATAATTATGGTTGAGGCTTGAACAAATGCGGAATAAACCTAGCGGTTAATTTGTCAAGCACAAAACCTACAGCAACTAGGCTCACCTATGTGCACCAATAACTTATGCTAAGCAAGAAAAACTACAGGTGATAGCAAGATATATGACAAGAAACAATATGGCTATCACAAAGTAAAGTGCATAAGTAAAGGGCTCGGGTAAGAGATAACCGAGGCACGCGGAGACGATGATGTATCCCGAAGTTCACACCCTTGCGGATGCTAATCTCCGTTTGGAGCGGTGTGAAGGCACAATGCTCCCCAAGAAGCCACTAGGGCCACCGTAATCTCCTCACGCCCTCGCACAATGCAAGATGTCGTGATTCCACTAAGGGACCCTTGAGGGCGGTCACCGAACCCGTACAAATGGCAACCCTTGGGGGCGGTCACCGAACCCGTACACTTTGGCAACCCTTGGGGGCGGTCACCGGTACCCGTCAAATTGCTCGGGGCGATCTCCACAACCTAATTGGAGACCCCGACGCTTGCCCGGAGCTTTACACCACAATGATTGAGCTCCGAACACCACCAACCGTCTAGGGCGCCCAAGCACCCAAGAGGAACAAGTTCAAGGGTACCAAGCACCCAAGAGTAATAAGCTTCTCAACTTGTAACTTCCACGTATCACCGTGGAGAACTCAAACCAATGCACCAAATGCAATGGCAAGGGCACACGGAGTGCCCAAGTCCTTCTCTCTCAAATCCCACCGAAGCAACTAATGCTAGGGAGGAAAATGAGAGGAAGAACAAGAAGGAGAACACCAAGAACTCCAAGAACTAGATTCAAGGGGTTCCCCTCACATAGAGGAGAAAGTGATTGGTGGCAATGTGGATCTAGATCTCCTCTCTTTTTTCCCTCAAAAACTAGTAAGAATCCATGAAGGGATTGAGAGTTAGCAAGCTCGAAGAAGGTCAACAATGGGGGAAGAACACGAGCTCAAAGGATAAGGTTCAATGGGGAAGAAGACCCCCTTTTATAGGTGGGGAAAAATCCAGCTGTTATGCTCACAGCCCGCACCGAGCGGTAGTACCGCTTGACATCACGGTACTACCGCTAGGGGTAGCGGTACTACTGCTAAGGGTAGCGGTACTACTGCTTGCGAGCGGTACTAAAAAATTACATCCGTGCCTACCACCGCTGGACTTGTGACGAGTTTTTGGTCCCGAGCGGAAGTAGCCACGGAAGTAGCCGCGGTAGTACTGCTCCAAGCGGTAGTACCGCTCCCAAGGGCGGTAGTAAAAAATTACTTCCGCTCCTACCCGCGGTAGTACCACTGCAGCCTTTTCAGAACACCAAAACTACCACAACTTCTGCATTCGGACTCCGAATTCGACGAAACCAAGTTTGTTGGAAAGCTAGAGACAAGGGCTAACACAATCTTGATAGACATACCAATAATAAGCAAATGAGAAAAAGGCCCAAAATAAAATGGTGAGAACCCTTCCTCGGAAAAGACCGGTAAAACCTCCAACACCGAAAACATCATAGAAGACGCATGCAAACTCCATTTTCGATGAACTCAAGCTTGTCATCAAGATGACCATAAGCTCTAAGACTCACAAAGAGAACCAAACAAGAACCAAGAAACATGATGCAAGGATGCAATGGTTTGAGCTCTCGACAAATGATACGATCAAGCTACTCACTTGAGAGCCCCCCTTGATAGTACGGCTATCGATCCTATAACCCAGTCTCCCAACTACCACCATGAGACCAGTAAAATAGAAAACCTATCAAGGGCAAAACTTTGCCTTGCACATGATCCACTTGAGCTAGATGATGACGATCTTTTCTTCTGCAAGATGGACCACCTTTCTTGATTGCGTTGGGTCGATGGAGACTAGATGATTGCTGTTGGGGAACGTAGCAGAAATTCAAAAAATTTCCTACGTATCACCAAGATCTATCTATGGAGAGACCAGCAACGAGTAGAAAGAGAGTGCATCTACATACCCTTGTAGATCGCTAAGCGGAAGCGTTTAAGTGAACGGGGTTGATGGAGTCGTACTCGTCGTGATTCAAATCACCGATGATCTAGTGCCGAACGGACAGCACCTCCGCGTTCAACACACGTACAGCTCGACGATGTCTCCCACGCCTTGATCCAGCAAGGAGAGAGGGAGAGGTTAAGGAAGACTCCATCCAGCAGCAGCACAACGGCGTGGTGGTGATGGAGGAGCGTGGCAATCCTGCAGGGCTTCGCCAAGCACCTACGGGAGAGGAGGAGGTGTCACGGGAGGGAGGGAGGCGCCAAGGGCTCAGGTATGGATGCCCTCCCTCCCCTCCACTATATATAGGGGCAGGGGAGAGTGGGGAGGCGCAGCCTTGCCCCTTCCTCCAAGGAAGGGGTGCGGCTAAGAGGGGGGGAGGAGTCCATCCTCCCCAAGGCACCTCGGAGGTGCCTTCCCCCTTTAGGACTCTCCCCTTTTTCCTATATCTTGGCGCATGGGCCTCTAGGGGCTGGTGCCCTTGGCCCATGTAGGCCAAGGCGCACCCCCTACAGCCCATGTGGCCCCCCGGGGCAGGTGGCCCCACCCGGTGGGCCCCCGGGACCCTTCCGGTGGTCCCGGTACAATACCGATGACACCGAAACTTGTCCCGATGGACGAAACAGGACTTCCTATATATAAATCTTTACCTCCGGACCATTCCGGAACTCCTCGTGACGTCTGGGATCTCATCCGGGACTCCGAACAACATTTGGTAACCACATACAAACTTCCTTTATAACCCTAGCGTCATCGAACCTTAAGTGTGTAGACCCTACGGGTTCGGGAGACATGTAGTCATGACCGAGATGTTCTCCGGTCAATAACCAACAGCGGGATCTGGATACCCATGTTGGCTCCCACATGTTCCACGATGATCTCATCGGATGAACCACGATGTCAAGGACTCAATCAATCCCGTATACAATTCCCTTTGTCTAGCGGTATGGTACTTGCCCGAGATTCGATCGTCGGTATACCGATACCTTGTTCAATCTCGTTACCGGCAAGTCTCTTTACTCGTTCCGTAACACATCATCCCGTGATCAACCCCTTGGTCACATTGTGCACATTATGATGATGTCCTACCGAGTGGGCCCAGAGATACCTCTCCGTTTACACGGAGTGACAAAATCCCAATCTCGATTCGTGCCAACCCAACAGACACTTTCAGAGATACCCGTAGTGTACCTTTATAGCCACCCAGTTACGTTGTGACGTTTGGCACACCCAAAGCACTCCTACGGTATCCGGGAGTTGCACAATCTCATGGTCTAAGGAAATGATACTTGACATTAGAAAAGCTTTAGCATACGAACTACATGATCTTGTGCTAGGCTTAGGATTGGGTCTTGTCCATCACATCATTCTCCTAATGATGTGATCCCGTTATCAACGACATCCAATGTCCATGGTCAGGAAACCGTAACCATCTATTGATTAACGAGCTAGTCAACTAGAGGCTTACTAGGGACATGGTGTTGTCTATGTATCCACACATGTATCTGAGTTTCCTATCAATACAATTCTAGCATGGATAATAAACGATTATCATGAACAAGGAAATATAATAATAATCAATTTATTATTTCCTCTAGGGCATATTTCCAACAATTGCTCCCCCATACTCCACTATGGGTGAGCCACTCTTCGGCACATCTTCACAAGTCCATTGACACCACAATGGATGGCAAGCTTCAAGCACTTGATCTCTTCGTGATGCTACACTTGAACTTGCACATGACAATCTTGATGACGATCACTACTTGATGTCATCCTTTCCATGGGTTGTATGATATCTTCCTCTTGACGCAAGCCCATGGACATGTACCTAACCCCACATAGAACTCTCACATAGACCATGGGTTAGTACAGAAAGTGCAATGGACAATGCTTACCATACCATGGGATCACTTGATCCCTCTCGGTACATCTTTTATGCTTTGTGAGTTGATCAACTTGATTCACTCTTGACTTAATCTTGATCAACCTTGAATCTTTCCAAATCTCTTAGTTTGGATGATGTCTTGAAGGTAAACATGAATGATCACACAATCTTCTTCTTCAAGACATGCTTGCAATAAGCTCAACACTCACATGACCAATCTTTGGATAATTCCTTAATAGCACCTTGGTCAACACATGAACTCCTTGAAACCAACACATGGACTTCAAGAAATGCCTATGGACAAATCCTTCAAATATAACTCAGTGCAACCATTAGTCCATAGAGAATGTCATCAATTACCAAAACCACACATCGGGGCACCGCATGTCCTTTCACCATTAGTGCTGGTTCGAACGGCTATGCATTAGTGCCGGTTTGTTTTGAACTGAACCGGTACTAAAGGGGTGGTGGCAGGCTGGCGTCAGGCCGGGGCCCCGCGATCACCTTTAGTACCGGTTCATGGTACAAACCGGTACAAAAGGGCTAACCTTTAGTACCGGTTCATGCCACGAACTGGTACTAAAGGTGTTTGACCTATAGTCCCGGTTGGAGACACAAACCGGGACTATAGGGCAATTTTCAAACTCTACCCCCCCCCCCCATCGCCATTTCAGTTTTGAAAAATACAAAAGAAAATGATAAAAAATTCAAAAAATAAAATTCTTCGAGATGTAGTTATATTACTACATCTACTAGTTAGTAAAATTAAAAAACTTAAATTTGGACATGTTTTGCAAAAAGTGTAGGGAAAATGTAAAACGGCTATAACTTTTGCATACGATGTTGGAAAAAACGTATAATATATCAAAAAATTCAGCACGAAAATCCGCATCCGATTTTGACTGCCTATGGCCTGTTTGCAATTTTTTTAGAATCCTCAAATTCCAAAAGGAAAAAAAGATATGCTCAAATTTCAGTTTTTTTTAAATTTTGGTTAAATTTGGTCATACTATGGTCAAACTACTTATTCAAGAAGTTTTAATGTACCTACATAATTATTCAAGAATATTAGTGTTACTAAATAATTATTTAAATTTTTTGAATTTTGGTAAAATCTGGTCAAACTGTGGTCAAACTATGGTCAAATTTATTCAAGAAATATTAGTGTTACTAACTGTTTTTTTAGAATAATAGTTCCAAACTCAAACGGTGAGACGTGTGACCTAATGCTCAAGCTAAACTGCTGAGGGTTAATACGATTGACAGGTTACATTTGTCAGGAAAACAACAAGTGCAGACTTGGAAAGTAGGGGGAGTAGAACTCCGAAGTTAAGCGTGCTCAGGCTGGGGAGTGAGAGGATGGGTGACTGGCCGAGAAGTTAGACATGATTTGGAATGAGTGATCCACACTTGAGTAGTTAAGAGGGGTGATTAGAGACTAAATCATCAAATAATTCAGAAAATTGAAAATTGAAAAAAATCAAATATTTTTTAAAAAAATTCAAAAATAAAAACCATTAGTACTGGTTGGTAATACCAACCGGTACTAAAGGTCCCCCATACCACGGCGCGAGCTCAAGCCACGTGGTGGGCCTTTAGTGGCGGTTCGTGCTGAACCGGTACTAAGGGGGGAGGCTTTAGTCTCCACCCTTTAGTGCCGGTTGTAGAACCGGCACTAAAGGCCCTTACGAACTGGTTTTAAACCTCCGGTTTCTACTAGTGAACTGTGTCGCTTGAAGATTAATTTCAACAAGAGTGAACTATTCTACTTTGGACGCGCTAAAGTAGAACATGACAACTATAGACAGTTGTTCGGGGTGTGAGTTGGGGTCTCTCCCATTTAGATATTTGGGAATACCAATTCATCATCGAAAGCTGACCAACAAAGAATGGAAGTGTTTGGAGGATTGTTTTGAGAAAAAGCTAAGCTGTTGGAAAGGCAAGCTTATGTCTTATGCGGGTCGGCTAATCCTGATAAACTCTATAGTTACAAGCATGCGGATGTTCCTGTTGTCCTTCTTTGAAGTACCAGTTGGGGTACGGAAATGACTAGACTTTTTTCGTTCAAGATTCTTCTGGCAAAGTGATGAGTACAAATCTAAGTATAGGTTGGATAAGTGGGATATAATATGCAGGCCAAAAGATTAAGGTGGACTGGGCATAGAATATCTCGAGATTAGGAACAAATGTTTACTTAATAAGTGGCTATACATGCTATCCATTGAGGATGAGGGGGTCTGGATACAATTATCGCATAACAAGTATCTACACTCCAATACGCTTGCCCAAGTCACGCCACAGCCGACTGAGTCACCTTTCTAAAGGGTGCTCATGCGGACTAAGGTAGCATTTTTCTCGAGGATCAAATTCAATGTTGGGAACGGCAATTTAACTAGGTTCTGGAAAGATACATTGCTATATGAGGTGTCTAAAATGCGCCCATTTGTTAGGCACCATTTGATGTTGAATATGTGTCAGGGATTATACATTGCAAGGATTAGACGGTCAAGATCACACACTTAAATGAGATCGGGCCAGTGGGGAAGCAACTGGTTGGTTGAAAGACTCCTAGCTTTGGGCATTGAATAAACTACGAGCAACCATGAATCTTAAATCACAGAACATCAAATATAGTGGACATCGTGTAACCGTATTGAGCATGCGGACATCATGTAAGCGTGCAATCCGTATTGAGCATGCCCGCATGCGACGTGGACTCCCTTGCATGAACACCCTAAAAAAACTTTCATACACTATACTTACCGCTCGCCTTGGTCCTTCTTCCTCAACCGCTCGCATCTGGCTCTCCTCCGGCTGTAGCGTCGCGCACTGCGGTGTCCCCGCAAGGAAGCTAACTATCTACGGCTCCCCGGAGCTTTCAAGACCCGAAACTTCAGGGGCTGCCCGAAACTTTCTGACCATGCAGAAATGTGTGGTGACGGCTCGATTTGGGGGCTAGCTATAAATAGCCCCCTTATTCCGGTGACCAGGATGTGTGGTAACTTCTTCATTGATTGTAACTCAAGTTTTTCGGAGATCTTCCTCCCCTTTCACTCAAACTTGTTGATATTTGGGGACTCAAAGACAGGTGTCCGATCTATACTCCCACCAAAGAAAAAGTTGATTCCCCCTTTTTTATTTGATGGATTTTGTTACTCTTGCAGATTGGAGACTCTTAGACGGTAGGAGTCCTCGGTGAGAAAATGATTTGTGATTTTTCCCGTCGTTTGTGAAGGTTTTGAGATCGCCTCCAGGTATACCACCAGTGATTGGGAATCACCTTCTTTGTGATATCTCAACAAGAAGAGGGTGAGCTTTCATGGTGTTGATGTGCCTTTATGGTAACACCCACCCCTCCAACATTGACTAGTTTCTCTCCAAAGAAGCGAACATTCGGATATTATCGTCTCAGGTGTTTTCGGTTATATCTAGCCCCTAACTCACCATATAGATTGTTTATCTCACTACAATTGTTTAAGATCTGGTAGTAAGGGGTTAGTAAAAACCAATTATTGGACTAGTATTACCAAAAAAATCACGTGGAGAAATACTTTTAATGAGTGTGGTACTATTCGAATCAATTGAGTTAAACCTAGCAAAATTGGTGTGATTTATGTCAATCACGATCCCTAGATAAGACACTGTTTGTAGAGATTGATTCGTTGTAATCCTATAATCAATTGTAACCTTAGCGATCAAGTGTCATCCATGTATAAATACGAGGCAAATCCCTACGGGGTATCTCACAGCAAAACATTGTAGTGTTTGAGTTGGTAACAGAGGCAAGATGCCGCTGTTTCGGCAACGACAGCACCAACCTCAAGTCCCAAGTTTGATCCCTATTCAGACATTGTGTCGCAACCGCTTCAATCCTGCGTACTAGTTCATGTCCATAGTGTACTACAAACCAGTGTTGCGGCGTTGCTGGAACGCTCACGATGATCGACGGGCTGGAGCACATGATTAAAGCGGTTGCGGCATTGCCTGACTTTGGAGCAAACATGGCTCTTGAGATTGCTTCCGCCATTGCCGTGTATGCGCCCACCATGGCCACGACCAGCAGTGTGGACGGTCAAGATTTGACCTACATTAAATGCACATTATTTGATGTCAGACCAGATCACAGAAAAAAACAGAAAAAGAAAGGCGGAAAGGTTTGTAACTACATTACTTTGTGGTCCAAATGTGTGCAGGATTCGGTGGATGTTCGCAAGAACCATGATGGAGTAGCCCGTTTCGAAACTTGGAGTAGCAAGCTCTGTTTGCCCTCAGATCACGGAAAAAATCAGAAAAAGAAAGGCGGATAGGTGTGCAAATGTGTGCAGGATTCGGTGGAGGTTCACTTGACACTTGAGAGTTCAAGGATGGAGGCGACATGCTTAAAGAAACATGATGGAGTAGCCCATTTCAAAACTTGGGAGTAGCAAGCTCTGTTTGCCCTCAGTTTCTGAACTTGTGTGTGGAACATCATTTCTGGACTTGGCTTACCATGTTGTGTAGCTAGCTCTGTTTTCTTACATCTTCCTGAATGTTTCGATGATGATCTCAACTTTGCAGGCCAGAAGTCGATGGGAGGTCGACACGGCGTCCGTTCCCCGGTCGTGCCTGCACCCAGCGGGGACCCTCACCAGGCCTCCACTTTGCCGGACCACCGTGTCCTGCCGGGCATAGGGTAGCGCGACCGTGGCGTACCGCGCTACCGGTTCTGTAGCTGCTGCGAAACAGCAGCAGCAGCAACGAAGATACTGCTGAACCTTCCTCGCTCGTATCCTGCTCCCGCTGCTGCTGACCCTTCTCGTGATGCTCGTCCTACTCCCCACCGGAGCTAACCACGACCGACGAGGATAAACAGGGCAGATTGTAATCTTTCCTGACCTACTGCAACAACAAACAGCTCAGCACATTACTCTGTATATATATATATATCCCTGCCTCGATGTCTGAACTTTTGTTTGAAACAAAGTTCCTGAACTTCGTAATTAACATGTTCTAATCCCAGCGCGCACTGTGCTAGGAGTACCTCCGATCCTTCTCTTTGAATGTTTAAGAGGAAAATCAACCTTGCGACGCTACAGGTTGTGTGGGTGTGTAACAGTGATTTGGGTTTGTGACATAGAGCACAGGAAGAATGGCAAAGCTTTCTATCTGCTATGGGAAGGCCACCTCTCCTTTGCTTCTTCTTGTTGATGATGCTTGTTCTATTCCATCTGTGTACAACCCATGGAGTTTTCAGTTATGGGAAGGCCATCTCTCTCTCAATAACTTCTGTTGTGAATTGATGAGAGTTTTGCACTTGCATTGTTTGAGATGTCGCATACATTTTTCTGAGTGGCACAAAACATTTTTTTAAAATTATGAGAACATTTTTTTAAATTGCATACATTTTCTGTTAAAGTATCAGGTACATTATTTTCGAAGTGTATGAGTATTTTTTGATTGTCACAAATATTCTTTTCAAATGCCATCAACATTATTTTATAGTTGTGCGAACATGTTTTTACACTACATGAACATTTTTAAATGAGAAATTAATATTTTTTAAGAGTTAAACACAATATTTTTTATATTTCAGAAATATAAATAAAAGTAATAAAGCAATAAAAAATTAAAAAACTGTGCTAGGAGCCAACCGTCCCTCCCGTGATGGGCCAGCCCATTTAGGGGGTCTGAGGCAAGGAGTTCTTTTATCTTGATGCTCTCTGTGTCAAATTCGCCCTAATTCAAATAAGGCGACCCTCAACTAGGCCTGCCCATGTAGTGGCTCGCGAACTGTACCTTTTTTCATTTGGCTTTCCAGAAAAACACAAGAAAAAATTATTCTACAAAAGTGAATATAATTTGAGAACATTTTTTGGAAGAAAACTGAATGTTATTTAAAACATGAGGATACTTACAAATTTTTGAAAAGACAGACATATTTTAAGAATTACTAACATCTTTTGAAAAGGTGATCATTTCTTTAAAGTGAATATTTTTTGAAAACATGAACATTTTGTCAGAATATTGAACATTTTAAAATTTGTGAACAGAAAGTACTTAAGTAAGTACATATAAATATACTTTGTGCAAAGTGTGGACGTGCTAAGTTCATCACAACCTTTACTAGTAGAATGCCCGTGCATTGCTACGGGCCTAATTTTTTTAAAAGGTTCACGCATTCACAAAATATTAGTGTAATCTGAACTGGTGTTCATATATGTTTAACAAAAAAATCATGTATTCGACGAACTGTTAATAACATTTATAAAACTATTCATATAATAAAAGAGTGTTCACTTATTTTTAAACAAATATACTTATCTATTTAAAAGGTCTTCACACAAAAAATTTCTAATATGAAATAAACCCACACATTTTTGGAAGTGTTCATGAATTAAATAATATTTATTCATTTTCTAAAATTTACGCATAAAACAGAAAACTAGGAAGAAAATAAATAGAAAAGAAAATGAGGAAAAATGAAAATGAGGTAGAAAAAGAAAAGGGTACGAAAACTGAAAAGGTAAATGTAGAAGAAAAGTTCCAGGAAAGGTGAGTGAAAGCATGGTGAAAACTCGTCCCAGGGAAAAAATAAAAAAAAATTAATAAAATGTAATCACCCAATTCGATACTGGCCAGCCCACGTCGAACTTTTGCACTCGAGTAGCTCCACTAGTGTGAAGCGTTGGGGCGGAAAACCCTACTAGGCTCTTAAGACGACGAGCCGTCTATGAACTATGCCCTATGCACACAGCCTTAATATAACGGGCTAGCCTATAAGACTTTCATTGTGTAGACGGGGTTTTTCAATATTAGAAACTTTCGTTGTTTTTCTTAGCCGGTTTTTCTATGTTTTTCTTCTCATATTTAATCATGTTCTTCATCTTTTACCTTTTGTTTTTACTAATACAAAAATTAAGAACAATTTATTTAAATTGTAACTTCTTTATTTTTATAAATATGTAAAAAAACAAATTCATGATTATTCTTAATTTTTAAAAAGTTACAAGTATTTCCCAAATTAAGGAACCTTTGTTCTAATTTGTGAAGTTTTTTATAAGAATTCCAAAAAAACAGAATCCATGAGTTTTTTAAGAAATTTGTGCAAATTATTCAAATTAATGACTTTTTCTAAATTTACAAAAAAAACAAAATTGTGAACTTTTCTAAAAAAAAGAATGGAATGTACAATTTATTTATCTGTAAGATAACCGAATTAGGCCTTTTTTTTTTACTTGGTAATTCTTTAGATATACCACTGGTACAATGAGGTGCTATACAAACAATTTTTAACCCATTTTCACGACGGCGTTCTGAATCGTCACCTAGTGAGTGACTGCGATAGCGGGGTCCTTCTCACATGACCCAGAAACTGTCGGGGATATGCCCTCCTGACACACACGCTCGACAAAATGAGGTCGTGTGCGACCGGCAAGCGAGCAAATACAATTATACGTACAGTAGTGCTAAAAAACAATTATACAGGCGAAATAATTTCTAGTCGTAAGTACATCCCACACAATCAGTCCCCGCTAAACGCTTTCGTTCGTATATACATCCCACACAGTCGCTCCAAGAAAAACGTTTCCGTTCGCAGGTACATCACACACAATTTTCCCCGTTAAATTGTTTGTGATAGTGTTGTCATCGCACACGATATTAAGAATTTTATAATTTGCGTTATTGAATGCATCACACATGGTGCGTAAAAGAAACTGTGTAGCAAATGTTGTCCATCACACACAGTTTTTCTGTGGTAAACGTTTGCGCAAGGTGGCCTAACCAGGGGCGGGCCCAGTTCAATTCAAGGGTATTCAGTTGAATACCCATGATTTTTGATAAAAGAATAGGTATATATAGTGTATAATACGTACAGGTGTGGGAAAAAGAAAGGAGAATTCACACGCAGGGACGCATTCAGCCCAGTACTAACGCATCGCTTGCCTCACCAAATTCCAATCTCGCACACGGCCGCCAAACGAGATAGGGTTGATCACGCGGCAGGAGCGCACGCTGCAGCAGGCAGTGGGGCACGGCCGGCAGCGCGGCCGCAAAGTTCAGGCACCCGGCGTGCTGTTGGCGATCGTCCGAGAGGACGTCCTGCGTCGTCATTCTTCAGACTTCAGTATTTCTTCCATTGTTCAGGAAGAAAAATATTCAATTTTTGCTCATAAACAGTACAGCTGTACAAGGGTGAATTAATCCGGCTGATTAGCTTTTTATTTCGGTACATGATTACATTGCATATACTCCCTCCGTTTCTTCAAAGAGTGTACTCTCAGCTTTTTTGAAGGGTCAAACTATCTTAAAGTTTGACTGAATTTATGAAACCAAATAGGTATATGATGAAAATATATTTTATGATGAATCTAATGCTGCTAATTTGATGGTATAAATATTGGTGTATTATTGTATAAATATGGTCAAACATAAAAAAGTTTGACTTTTCAATAAAAATGCAAATATACTCTTTTAAGGAGGAGGGGAGTATATACTGAATATGGTGCTATAATCGGTTTAAATCGCAAAAAACAAGGATATAGGCTTCCAAAAAAATGTTTTGAAATTTTGAATACACAGTCTTTAAATCCTGGGCCCGCCCCTGGGCCTAACGCAAACAGTTTTGAAGAGAATGTCGTGTGTGATTGTTCATCGATCCAACATGGTTTATTCCTAAAAACTGTGTGTGCTGTCTTAGGTCATCGCCCACGGTATTTTCTCAATACCCGTTTGCAATAGCAAAATCCAATTAGCAGGTTAATTCGCCATTAGTAGGCTAATTGCCCTATTATTAATAATCTGTTTATTAATTTAATTGACATTCTTATTAATCATATAATATATTTCATTCTCATATTAAGAAAACATGATTTCATAATTGAAATACACCAGAGTACAACATGATATAGTTTCAGCACTCTGCTACCCCATTACACAACTGCACCAGCACCAAGTTTCACATGCAACATCTAGAACCTTTCGAAATTAGCATCATAAACGGTGCATAGACATATGCATCTCATCAGAAAAACTGCTGAAGCGGAAGGCGAATATTGAGCCTTCATTCATGTTGAAGGTCTTTACAAGTTTAGGCCAGTGCCTGTGAATCATCGACCGTCCATCATTCGTCCTCTTCAGGAACACTTCAATATTGAACTGTGGGTGTTGTATGAAAACCTTCCTCGCCTCCTGACCATAGAGGTGGTTTGAAAAGTAAATCATCAGTGATCTGCTTTGAAAAAGCCTGAAAACGAGGATGTGCATAAATATCTTCTCTATATTGGAAATGGGGCAAAGGAATAAAAAAAAGGCAAGGTATAATAATTAGTACCATCTTGTAGTGAACTGATGGCTTCTTCATTGTGCAGACAAAGATCTTTTTATTTTTTGTCGCTAATTTCTTTATCCTAACAATCTTTCTGAGTTTCTTAACTTGATTGATATTCATGGACAACTCATTTCCTCATATGCAAAAAGGGTCGAACAGTGGGTCAAAATCTCTGACAGCAGGACCTACATGTGCAAGACCAATTTGTTAAAAACCTAAATATTAGAATGGTTCCTGCAATTGCACAATAATGTGCTATTAGACAACGGACCATGCACGTGCTAACCTCGATTGTAAACCTCAGTGCTTCCCATTGTTTTTTGATGACCAACAAGTATATGGGATTAATTGTAGCCTTTACGATAAGTAAGAGTGTCGAACTCAACAAGGAGCAGAAGGAAATGATAAGTGGTTTTCAGCAAGATAATGTCTACAAGTGCTAAAATTATAAGTCGCGAAATAATTTGATAGCAAGATAATTTGTAACGAACAAGTAACGATAGTAGTAACAAAAGTGCAGCAATGTAGCCAAATCCTTTTGAGGCAAAGGACAGGCCAAAATGGTCTCTTATGATAAGCAGAGCGTTCTTGAGGGTACATGGGAATTTCATCTAGTCACTTTCATCATGTTGGCTTAATTCGTTTTCGCTACTTTGATAATTTGGTATGTGGGTGGACCGATGCTTAGGTGTTGTTCTTATATAAACAAACCTCTTACTTATGATTAACCCCCTCGCAAGCATCCGCAACTACGTAAAAAATATTAAGAATAAATTCTAACCATAGCATGAAACTTTTGGGTCTAATCTGTCTCTTAAGGAATAACACATAAACTAGGGTTTAAGCTTCTGTCACTCTTACAACCCATCATCTAATAACTACTCCACGATGCATTCCCTCAGGCCCAAATATGATGAAGTGTCATGTAGTCGACGTTCACATGATTTTTTCCAAACAATGGTTGAAATGTATGCGAACAACCCGGATGGCTGGCTCCCACACTAGTGTTCGCAGACTGGTCCCCTGTTCCCGGACAGATGCCGAAGAAAATTTGAGGTTCGGCCTTGGAAATGCCCCAAGAACAATTTTTTTTCAAATATAAAAATATATACATGGAGTATGAAGAACACAAAAAGAGGTGACCCGGGCGAAGACACGAGGAACTCCGCGTGTATTTGCAAGGCCTTCCTAGTGGCTGCACGCATACTTAAAAAAAGAAGTGGCGAACACCAGGATGCTAGCCTCCGGAGTCAGCATTTAAGAAGAAACGGGAGCACACACGCTTCTGTGCTATTAGTATCAAAAACGTTTTTATGTTATCAGACGGAGGGAGTATTAATTACACAGCTGCTCATGCAAGGTCGTTTTCAAGATTTCTCTAGTACTTAGTCCTCTTGCATGATAACTACAGATAAACGAAATAGATTGTGGTGCAGTTGGCCAGTAAGCAATTGACACTTCGTTTTGGTGGTACTTTCTTCAGTTTCTTGAGTCCCTGGTCTCAAGCTCAAGGATGAAAATCTTAGCTCTTATTTTTAATTGTTTGGCCTGACAATGATGGTATTTTTTTACTGTTCTGCATTAAGGGTAGGCCCATAACGCAAGCATGTGCAGGGTGTGCACCTGCCCAAGCCCCCCCAAATCAGTGGGGCTATCAATTTTTTGTTAAGGAGTAATATGGTAAACAGGAGTGTATGTGTGCTAATTGGAGCACTAGCATAGTGAGAAGACAATGGATGAGGATTCTCCAGTCTGCAAAACTCCGGCTAACATTTCATCACCAACTTTGACTGGATAAATTATGAAATATCTTTCAACTAATGACATAATTTTCTGTCATTGAAACTTTTCTAGTAATTAGCGGTCAAAAATAGAGAATTTTAAATGCGTGTTTCATAGGCAACATGTATTTAGGGAAAAGGAAAGTAGTAACCAGGAATGCTAAGATGCAGTACCGTACCAGATGCGAAGTTTCTAAGCCTGAGCTCAAATGAGCTTGGGTGAACATTAAAATCAAAATAAATTTGAAAGAATCAGAATTTTTAATATTGACAAAAGTTTCAAGTGCTTGCAAAGATTCATCATGGAATCACATTCCTTGAAGGCACGGCAAAAAAAAATCGATACTCTGAAAATGCTACTTTCGAAAGCATTTTAAAACATTGATTTTGTTTTTTGCACGACTTCCACAAATTTGATTTAATGATAATTTTTTGCAAACTCTTGTAACATTTGTTAATGTTTGGTACAAAAAAAAATCAGAATTTTCTAAAATTTTAAAGTTTTTTCTGGATTTTACTGTTCACTCTGAGCTCATTTGAGCTCGAGCTGATAAGGTTACTTACCGTACCTGAACCACTATATTCTGAAGGAAACCACATAAAGTTCGTACCATGTCCAAGAACGTTACCACGAG
The DNA here is from genome assembly GCF_018294505.1 of Triticum aestivum. Classification (NCBI taxonomy): domain Eukaryota; kingdom Viridiplantae; phylum Streptophyta; class Magnoliopsida; order Poales; family Poaceae; genus Triticum; species Triticum aestivum. The sequence continues at coordinate 6,680,294 of NC_057801.1, forward strand.
GATCACGTACCTTGTTCGGCGGCAGCGCAGGCAGGGCTGCTGTGCGCCATGGCCGCTACATCGGAAGCCCACTTGCAGACCGCTTCTTCGAAAGTCATGGCTGCATGCATAGTGAAGCGACGTGAGTGAGGTGAACCCAAGCTTGACCTAGTCATGGCTACCCGCCATGGCGGCCGGCTGGAACGGACGGCCCCCTGTGCGTGTGTACTTGCTCGTGCGGGTACGTGGATAGAGGTGTGCGTGTGTGCTCGCGCCTGGGCATGGGGTTGTTGTGGGGCGCGTCCAGACTCCAGAGGCACTAGCACGAGCTCGACCTCGAGCTCGCCTTGGCCATGGCGAAAACGACGCCCAGGGCGTGACTGTGGTGTGCGGATGCAGTGTGAGCAGCGAGGTGAGTTCGTGTGCTCATTCAGGAGCGCGGGGATGCAAACGAGGTTGAGCAGAGTAGCTGCGACTCGAGCTCGAGCTGAAGCGTGACAGACGCCGGTATCAGCCTCCATCAGTCAGGCAGAGGTGCGACGTCCGGCATTTACGACGTGCTCTCCAGCATTGCCGGCGTGATCACCATCGTTGCCCCTCACCGTGAAGGTGCATAGCAAATGTTCGATAAAATTTATGAGCAAAATGTAAATTTTACTCCGCCAAATTTAAGGGACCCACTAGAAATGGTCATTTTTTAGAGGAGTAAAATTAGTCCACTAAAGGATACTTGGCCCTGTACTCCTCTAAATTTTAGGGGACCCTCTAGAGTTGCTCTAAGAGCAGGGCGACGATGACAACTAGCAAAAACTAGACCCTTGCTAAAGCCATGGAAAAAAAAGTCAAGTTCACTAACACTTGAGACATGAAAAAGTGTAAGAATATTTTAGATATTCGATATTTCGTCTAATCTAATTTAACGAAATGACTCTATTACTTAGTCCTCTTTCATGATAATGACTAGAATTAAAAGAAATATACTGGCCCATATCTCTAGTATTTTTACGAGGAAATCGTGTTAGAGTTAGGACGTGATGTAGTTAGTTAGTAAGCAGTTCCCGGCAAAAAAAATTAAGAGCAGTTGGCAGTGAGTTTCCCTTCAACACATGGCCCACGTTGCTTCCTTTTCAAGTTGTGCTCTGAAACCAACATTCCTCCCAACCCTAATGCATTGCTATTTACTCTTTAAAACCATGGTGGTTCTTTCTACAACACCCATTGTTCTCTCGAGACACAAAAGTCGACAACCATGAGGATCAGTGAAATGGATGTGGATAGGGTTGTAGGATACTTCAAGGGCAAGAGCATCCTCATCACTGGTTCAACAGGGTTCCTAGGAAAAGGTAATATGTCTTCATTAATCATGTGTGTTGATCATATCTAAAAGGAATTTTTTGGATAAAGGGCGGGAGGCTTATATTGGTGTTTCTTGTACTATTGAGGATAGTGCTTGTGGAGAAGATATTGAGGGTTCAGCCTGATGTCAAGAAGCTCTTTCTTCTGATTCGGGCCTCCGACGTCGAATCCGTAAAGTTTCGAATTCATAATGAGGTGAAATATTCGTTTCTAGTTATCCTTTCTCCTATAAGTACATCTTTTTGACATCGATGCTGATGTGTTCTTGATAATATGTTCTCATTTGTTTGCTAACCTTCTCCTGTCAAGAAGTATAGATGGAAAATGTATTGTACAATCCACATATGTATTTTGCAGTCTAACTATCGTTGTGTGTGCAGTAATAAACACAGAACCCAGGGAAACTCTTTTTTCCAATAGAAGACATTTTCATTTAATAATTTTTATACCTAACACAACCACATTGAGTGAACGCCGGACCTCTTCATCACAAGATACACATAAACCACACTTCCAAAAATGCATTGTATTACAAAATAAGTAAATAAAGAAAACATTCTAATATGGGGGAGGTCCCATCGAAAAACTACACCACCATGAATGATAGAAAAAGTCCTCTAACCTCTAGCCTCCGCAGGTATACCAAGTGTGCAGCCACTGTGTACGTGCATGAATAATATGCACATGAATTGAAACACACTTATTTCTGTGGATAAACGCACCATTCTTAGAAAGCCCAGAGTTGAAGATAAGGCTGTCACCCCCAGTAGGATATATAAGCAAAAACATTTATCAATATCCATCAACCAATTGTCAAAGATAAACATATTACGCATACTGCCGGGGAGGGGGGTTAACTGTTTTAAGCTACATGAATAACGGACTACACCACACGAGCAAAACTACACTCAAGTAATAGGTGTTCTATCGACTCATGTTTCAAAAAGACAGAACACTTGCTACCCTATTAATTCCACTTAACCACCCTGGCCTTTGGGACGGCACAACACATTCCACTTAGCAACCCTGCTTTTCAACTATAACAAGTACACCTTGTTCAAGTACGAGAAACATTAACAATACTCAGCTGGAAAACTATTCTGTCCGGAGCTTTATTGTTCCATCTGAAACACTGCATCTCAGATTCCTATCAGATTGGCGGTTAAGAACTCATTTTCCCACCTACCAGACATGAGGGATGTCATCCGTTACGGACTCATACAACAAAAATTGTTTTTAGATAGTGGTCCAAAAGGATGATCTTAATAGTTTGTAGTGAAATATTGAAGTGGACCCTCCTTGATATGGCCCTCATCCTGATCGAATATGAAAATACGTTTCTTCCTATATCTATCATTGGCTAGCATATGAAACTATTTTTTATTATCGTATCCTTGAATCAGAAATTGTAACTTCGGGCGTTGACACCATTAAATCTCTTCCTCGTGCAAGAGATGGACAATCTACTTTGCTTAATTGGCATTGTTACTCAATTTCTAGATCGGATAGGGACCTCTCCTCAGTGATCTTATCGAGATCATCAATCATGGGACTTCCTCGGTGAGGGAAACTCTTATACAAATAATCTATTTATCTATTACATTATTCCCATGGAAAATAATAAACTGGAAAAAGCCAATGCTAACTTTCTTTGTAGCACAGCTATGCAGATTTTCTTAACCCAGTAAGTCTGCAACTGCATTGGCAGCATTTGTCCCTGAGAAAGTACACTTGCTCCTGAGAGGGTAACCTTACAGATGCTTAGTACATTAACTAATAGTAATGTACGATGTTTTGTTATTTCAGATCATGGGGAAGCAGATCTTTCAAGTTTTGAAAGAAAAACATGGTTTGGAGTTTGATAATTTTGTCAAAGAAAAGATATGTCCTTTGGTGGGGGATGTCATGCATGAGAACTTTGGACTAGACACTGTCAAACTGAGAGAAGTGTCCAAGGACATAGACGTTATCATTAATGGAGCCGCCACTACGAACTTCTCTGAAAGGTTCGAAGTGTTTCATGGTCGCATATTACTGTCATAATTTTACAATAATTACATACATGCGATTAAAATAACATGTCAAAATGTGATGCTAAATTTTCAGATATGATGTGGCTTTCGACACGAATGTCTTGGGAGTGAAGCACACTTGCGAATTCGCAAAGAAGTGTACTAAGCTCAAAATGTTGCTTCATGTTTCAACTGGTGCAAACCAATACAACTATATATGTAATCTTTGCATTTGCGGAGACAAGAAATTCTGAACCGTGACTCTTTACTGATATCTATATGACTTGAACAGCCTATGTAGCTGGTGAGAAAGAGGGCCTAATAACAGAGAAGACATTCTTGATGGGTGAGACACTAAGGGTGGGCACACATCTGGACATCGAAATTGAGCTAAATTTGATCAAAGATACCAAGAGAGAACTAAGGGCTAGCAGTTCCACAGAGAAAGCTGAGAGGAAAACCATGAAGGAGCTTGGCCTCAAGAGGTTAGACATAAATAAAACCTGAATAGGAAAAAAGCAGTAATATAGTTATGCATTCGTACATTTTTCTGCCACTGATGCATTTAGTCCATGCTTACGCACGAATGAATGAAGGGCGCGCAATTTTGGGTGGCCAAACACCTATCTCTTCACTAAGGCAATGGGGGAGATGATGATAGGGCACCTGCGAGGGGACGTTCCAGTGGTCATCATTCGCCCGAGCATCATAACCAGTACAATCAAGGAGCCATTGCCTGGATGGATCGAAGGAATCAGGTGCTAAACTCAAAAAACAATATCTTGATCCTCCACAACAGCAGCATTCCATGATTACTAAGCATTTTTATATTTTGCAGGACGGTCGACACAGTGATTATGGGTCATGCGAAGCAAACCTTGCCATTCTTCGTAATCAACCTTGATTTAACACTTGACATGGTGAGTTTAATCAAAAATCAGAAACCAATTTGGAATGAAACTTGATCAAGGAATCATGTAACCAGCTCTACGTTGTGTGGTTCTGGTGGGTGGTTTGGACAGATTCCAGGGGATATGGTGGTGAACGCTATGATGGCTGCCATGGCAGCACACTCAGAGGACCATCAAGCTCAGATCATTTACCATGTAACTTCGTCGGTACTTAATCCTACACCCTCATCCCTCGTCATAGACTCAATGCACCGTTACTTCGTTGAGAACCCGCCATGCAAGGGGAGGAACGGCGAGCGTGTCCGGCTGAAGAAGATGCGAATCTTCAGCACGCTTGCGCGGTTGAGATTGTACACGGCCATCAAGTATGAGCTTCCCCTCGAGGTTAGTTCACCATTTCAACATGGAATTCCCATATATCATGAGAATGAAATTAACATTATGTGGTTTTCGTACAATCGACTGGAAAGATGCTTCGCCTACTGAGCATTGCGCTCTGTGGTGTTTTCTCACGGCGCTACAATGAGCTCAATAGAAAATACAGATTCCTCATGCATATGATCGAGCTCTATGCACCATTCGCCTTGTTCAAAGGGTGGTAAACAACTTAAACACTTGTCAGTATGTTATTTTGGTTCACTTTGGCAATTACATGGCATGCCAGTGCATCCTGTTAGCATATCTATTTCATTTGATTTTATCAATCTTATGAAGCTTTGATGACACGAACTTGGAGAGGCTAAGGATGGCAATGAACAAGGATGATCAAATTAACAATGGAGCCTATTCCCTTGACTTTGATCCCAAGTCCATCCACTGGGTTGATTATTTCTATGGTGTTCACATTCCTGGTGTGCTTAAATATTGTGTTTAACTGGCCAAATCTCCAGCAAGTTACTAGCCATGGATATACAATAATTGTACTAGGCCTTTGATGCAACTCTTCTGTTCGCCATTTAGTGCATGGAATTGGTGAGAGTATTTACCGGAGAAGAGCATAATAAATAATAATATGCCCACCTTTCTTTTACGAAAAATGAGGTGTGTCGGCATCATATGTGTTGGAATTAAACATGATATCTCTCTTTGCTGGTGTTTTTTTTTGAAAAGTAGGTAGACTCCCGGCCTGTTCATCTAGACGGTGCATACAGCCATCTTATTAATTATTCACAAAGACCTTACAAAGTAATACATCAATATGTCTGAAGCCGTCATCTTAACAACAACGGTCGCTACTTCTATCCACTTGATGAAGAGGTGCAAATAGTCTGAGCTGAATACACAAACCTCTCACCTAAGCCTAACATCTAAAGCCGGAGGCCCCAACCTAGCCACATACCGGGTATGGGGCACATACCGGTCCGACGCACTCTCATAGGTCGTCGTTGTCGTCTTCCACCGATCCAGCTTCGGAGCAGGTACTGACGCATCGACCTTATCAGGCCTGCTGTCGACGCCCCCACGAACCTAGACAATGCCTCCACCCTGCGTGCGTCCATCAACACACATCCATCGACACACGTCCATGCCGCCGAGACCCACCGTCGTCAATGTGGTAGATGCCACATAGCACCACCTCCGGCACCAGGAACCATCTGTGCTCACCTCGCTCACCCTCCATCTTAATGCCCAAGACAGCGCCTCCAAGGAGGTGACGACGCCATGGCGCCACCGCGGCCCATTCACATGGAACTAGGGTTTTCACCCAGGCAGAGAGGAAGGAGAGAGTAGAGAGGAGTTGACCTCGCCGTCACCACCGAGGAGGGAAATAATGCAGGGAGCGTCATCGACAATGTGGCCGCCACCGTCAGCCAATGGTTTCTCCCGGACAAGCTCCCACCCAGGGTTTTGAAATTCGGCCGTAAAAAATGGATTTCGGCCGAATTTCGGCCATCTCGGCCTAGGGCGAAATCTATTTTCCGCCGAAATTGGTCAAATTTGAGAAATTTTGGTCAAATTTTAATCAAATTTCAGTCAAAATTTGGTCAAATTTCAGCCGAAATTTTTAAAAACGACCGAAATTCGGCCATCTCGGCCTAGGGCGAGAAAAATCACAAACCGAAAATCAAAACGCTGCTCCCACCATGGCACCCATCAGACCAGCCACCAAAAGAGATATGGACCAGCTGATTGGGAGAGCCGCACGCGAAGATGATCCACAACAGATTTGATGGGAGGGGCAAAGGGAACCGCCTCACGCCAGGACCGCTAGCGTATGACATCGCCTGAGCCGCCGGAATCCGGTCGCCCAACCTCTGTACCACAGTGCGACAACCGGCCGACGAAGTCCGCCAGGCTGCCGGCCGGCAGATTCGCGCAGGTGCCACCTTCGCCGGCGCCGCTGAGCCACACGCAAGTAGTTTTTTCCCGGCAGTTTGACAATTAAGGGCAGACAGATGAGTTCCCGGCGGTCTTTCTGTCTGTAATTGTAGTCTCTGCATGCACACAATTCCCCTATAAATATTTGAATAGTTATCATTTACGTCCACTCCATTTACAGCACACAAAGATAGTGTGTGTGTGTACGTTCACAAGTGTAGTATTACAAGACAGCCAAAAGCAGAAAGATCCATCATGTCTAGATGCATACATAGGCATACATTTAGGTTCATAAGGCCAATATTACATTATAGACAAAAAGATCGGCCCGCCGGACTCGTTCGAGCCGGACGACCCAATGTCGCCTCCTCTCCCTGCTCCACCAACCGAGAGGAGGACGCTCATCCATTCGCTCACTATACATGTCCTCGATGTGGTGGACCGCACGGTTCCATACTTGGAGCTTCATACCAACTTCCAGCCGGATGATGATGAGGATCTGACGAGGAGACATGACTATTCACGGTGCTGCTGCAGAGGAAGGGTCGACGGCACGGGCGGTCACCCGTTCGGGGGCCTGGGGGGCTACGGCATGGCTGGAGACTGGGGTGGCGGCCGCAGAGTCAATGGTGTCCAGCCGCCGGCGGGCGGCATGGCACTCTCTTTGGGCGACCAGGGCTATGGATCGACAACCAGGACTGGCGATGGTGCAACTGTGACGGCGGTCCCTGCCTGGCCTGGTGTGCACCCCCCTGTTGGCGCTGGTGCTCGGGCTGGTCCGGCTGTCAGGCCAGCCCCTGGGAACCGCCGACCTGCTTCTTCGGGCATGGGCTCGGGCCGTTGTAGTTCGCTGGCATCCACGGCTGTTGGCTCGAGGGCTCGCGTTGACACACCCTTGGTGCCGTTGTCCGTGGCGACCACTGCGGTCGACTCTAAGGCTCTTAGGAGTACGCCATCCTTGCGCAAGGCTGACCTCTGGGGCACGCCGCCGCCTCGCCGGTTGTCCTTCAGCCCGGCGTCTCCGGTGACCTCTGCGGAACATGGTCAGGAGACTGTTGGCCTAACATTTGCTGTCCAAGCTGTGGAGGTGGGAGGTCCGGCGAGCAGGGCTGTATCGAGCGCCGCTGACAACCTGGGAGTGCAGATTTGGAACCGGATGGAAGATGATGAGGGGACAACTCTCACGCAAGAGATGGGTTTGTCCATCCAGATTCACCCTGCTCGCTGCAGCTGCCCCAGCCATGTGCAGACACCGTTCGCGACCCCCCTTCCTCAACACTTGCTACTGCCGCCCACGACGGCCAGGGAAGGGGACACTCCTATGTTGGGGCCAAGGACGGCGTCGGAGACGCGGTTGCAGGGCCTGGGAACCTCTCTGATGCCTTCAGCTATGGGTCCGAGACCAGCCACGTCAGCCCCAGCCAAACGCAAGATGCCTTTGCCGCCCAACTTCACGCCCAGATGGAGCGCACGCCTCTGCAAGAACACTATGGGACACAACTCCGGATGGCAACGGGGACGAAACTCATCGGGTTTTGCCTTCTCAAACCCATCCCCACGAGAAAATCTTAAATCCGTCCCCGTTCCCATCATCGTGCGCGGGGCTAGTTTTCCGCCCGTTCCCTAAACCCATCGGGTTTCGGGAAACCCACGAGAAAATCAAAATATTTAAACGAACATAGTGGCGACAAAGAATAACATTTCAGCAGCAAAACAAGCACATTTCAGTAGCATAACTTGAGAAAATTTCAACAAAAAACAATAGTAGATGGTTCAACAGCTATATAGAGTGTATTTCAGTAACATGATACCACATTTCAGCAACAAAGATGATCAGATTTCAGCAACAAAGATGATCAGATTTCAGACATACATAGTTCAACAAGATGTGCAATTGCACTAGTTCTAAAATAGAATACTTGGTTCACAAATCACGAGCACAAATGAGACGAAATGGTCCAATACATAAGTTCTGAAATAGAATTTATAGTTCACAAATCACTTTAAAGTTGGAATCATCATGGCATCTTTCACATCTCCAAGCCTCCAGAAGACCATCTTCTTCCAATGCCAAACCAAAGTTCCAAGTCCTAGGGAAGATCAAAATTCGCTCAAGCTAAAGCTAAACATGAAAAAAAATATGCAGATTGGTGTTATGAAATTTGCAAGTACTTGTACTTCACCTGCATTCCCTCTTGAATGTCTTCAAGACAACTCCAAAAGCTTTGTCCTTGTTCATTGTCAGCATCTATGAGAATCAAATAAGTAGTAATGAACATCTTATGAAACATTGCAGCAAGATAATGATAAACTTTATGATGATATGTAAAGAAAGACACACCTTTATATTTGTTTCTTATCCAATCTTGTGAACACATCAAGGCCTCTAAGATTTCGGGGGTAAGACGACTACCGCGGTCACTTAGAACTCTACCACTACGAGGGTTCGTTTGGCCTCGAGACGCTGGTCGCTGGGGGGTTCGGCTGCCTGGACAGCGTGGCTTTGGGCTGGGACGTATCAAACTATCAATGCATGTGTATTTAGACGGGTTTTGCCGGGTTTCGGGTTCGCGGACTATCGAAATGGGTGTAAACCCATGAAATGTGTCGGGTTGTATAATGTGCCTAATAACAGCCCCACGGGGATGAAAAAGTGCCCATCCCCGTCCCCTAATAGGGTAAAAACCCGCGGGGACGCGGGTTTCGGGGCCCGTTGCCATCTTGAGACACAACACATGCCCAGTGCAGCAGGCTCAGACTGTCCTGTTAAGGAGGATGGGGGTGATCCAAGCAGAAGAACGGCTCTTGGAAGAAGCACTTGATGAGTACCTGAAGCTGTCGACAAGCCACTCGCTCCTCACCATGTCAAGGCGGCCACTGCAATCTTCGCTTCGGGCGAGGTCGACTTCGACGAACCTCCTCAGACCGGATTTGGTGATTTCTCTCTAACAGAGGTGGTTGAGCCGTGCGGTGCCTAGACGGACCGCGCAGCTCTCTGTGGTCCACTACTTTGTTTTATAATGTCGTCTTCCTTAGGTGTATTGGCTTGGAATGTAAGGGTGTTGAATAACCCTGCCTGGAGGAGTTCGATTAGTATGTTCATGCAATCCCTCGATGTTTCCCTAGTTTGCTTTCAAGAGTCCAAGTTGGCACTCATGAATGAAACTATGGTTCGAGAGACTTTGGGACCGAGCTTTGATGGTTTTGATTTCTTGCCTGCTGAGGGCACCAGAGGGGGTATTTTCTTGGCCTGGAAGTCTGTCAGGTTGCAGGTGTTGAATGTCCAGAAAGATGAATTCATGATCTCGGCACAAATTTTGTCATTGGTAGATGGCAAGGAGTCATTGGTGTCTTCTGTTTACGGGACCACAAGAGGATGAGCACAAAGTTATATTCCCTGAGGCTATCGTGCAATTTGGTGAGCAGGTGCTGCCATGGATCCTCAACGGTGACTGATACGTCTCCATCGTATCTATAATTTTTGATTGTCCCATGCTAATATTATACAACTTTTACATACTTTTGGCAACTATTTATACTATTTTTGGGACTAACATATTGATCCAGTGCCCAGTGCCAATTCCTGTTTGTTGCATGTTTTTTGTTTCGCAGAAAATCCATATCAAACGGAGTCCAAACGCGATAAAAACTTCTGGAGATTTTTTTTGGAATATATGTGATTTTTGGGAAAAAGAATCAACGTTAGACGATGCCCGACGAGTCCATGAGGCACGGGGCGCCCCTGACCCTCATGACCACTCCGTAAGGAGTTGGTGCCCTTCTTCCGCCGCAAGAAAGCCAATATCTGGATAAAAATTCGTATCCAAACTACAACCCAATCGGAGTTACGGACCTCCGGGAATTTAAGAAACGGTGAAAGGGCAGAATCTGGGAGCGCATACACAGAAGGAAACATAGAGAGATATCCAATCTAGGAGGGGCTCTTGCCCCTCTGCCGCCATGGAGGCCATGGACCAGAGGGGAAACCCTTCTCCCATCTAGGGGGAAGGTCAAGGAAGAAGAAGAAGAGGGAAACCCTTCCCTCTCTCCCTCTATGGCGCCGGAGCTCCACCGGGGCCATCATCGTGATGGAGATCTACACCAACAACTTCGCCGCCATCATCATCAACTCTCTCCCCCTCTATGTAGCGGTGTAACACCTCTTCTCCCTGCTGAATCTCTACTTGAACATGGTGCTCAACGCTATATATTATTTCTCAATGATGTATGGCTATCCTATGATGTTTGAGTAGATCCGTTTTGTCCTATGGATTCATTGATGATTGTGATTGGTTTAAAATTTTGTAAAACTTTTATTTCAAAAGAGTGAATGTGTTATTTTAAAATTTTGCAATTGAAATAGATGTGATTTTTATGAAACAAGCTAGTGAAAAGTGAAATGTACCTTCTAAAAGTGAAAAAAGTGAATTTGAAATATTAGAAATGTGTAATGTTTTAAGCGAGTGAATATGTTATTTCAATAATGTGAACTGAAATAGATGTGATTTTCGTGGAAAAAGACAGCGAAAGGTGAAATGTAGGTTCTGAAATGAAAAACAATATGAATTGAAATGTCTGAAACTGGTCATTTCCCAATGTGAAACAGTTAATTTTAAAAGAGTGAAATATGTTCTATAAAAATGTGTAATTGAAATAGATAAGATTTATCTAAAACAAGTTAGTGAAAAGTGAAATGTATGTTCTGAAAGTGAAAAACAACATGAAACTGAAATGTCAACTTGTGAAACTGATTGAAATAATTATATCCATAAGATTTCAAGTAGGTGAAATATGTGAAATGTGTTTCATGAATCTTAAACTCAATTAACATGTATCCAAAATCAGTCTCGTTTTAAAGTTCTTGGCAACATGAGTTCAAATATATAAAAAGTTTTAAAATAGGAAGTTTCATTTAAAAGATACTAATGATTTTAAGTTAAAACGGTGAAATAAATGGATGAATTAGTTTCGGAGACAGAAGAGAGAGAATGACCAGCACATGCATGCAAGACCCTGTATCATCTGTCCAAAAGTTGGCATTGGCGAGACCTGTGTACCTTGTTTGCAGGTCCTATATCTAGGTATTTTCCGAAACAGAATGCTGCACTTTTTATACTGCATACTGTTGTACTTATCTTCAAACGGCAATGAGCGGCTCCAGATCTGCCCGTACATACCTGAACCGAGCAACACAGTTAAGCGCTTAGAGCATCTCCAGCCGCGCCACCAACATGCCCTCCTCCTCAGCCGAATTTTTAGCGTCGATGGACGAAAATCGGCCCAGTCGCGCCCCCAGGACCTCGTTTAGCGCCGCTTTGGGCCAAATCCAGAGCCGGCGATCCCGCCCCGAACCCAAGCGCCCGGGTGTCGCCTGGGGGCGCCGGCAGAAGCGAAAAGTGGTGTGGGGCCGCTCTATCCGTGATGGGAGGTGTCGTGGTTTTGTCACGGCAGATGTCCTCATGAAAGGACTTAGTCGTGGAGCCATCGCTACGGGTTAGCTTGAAGGGGTTAAACCGGACAGGGGACACGGGAATTTATACTTGTTCGGCCCCTTCGATGAAGGTAAAAGCCTACGTCTAGTTTGTGATGGGATTATTGGGGTTTCGATGACTAGGGAGCGAATACGCTTTGCCTGAGTCTCGAGTTGTTGTTGTCTATCCTGAACCGCCGCCGGGTCGTCCCTTTATATACACAGAGTGACGCCCGGCCGGTCTACAGAGTCCCGAAACCGGCTCATACAAGTGTCCGGCTTGGTCTCTTCCTTTTCCTAACTTACAATACAAGTTATATAAATATGGCGGTTCACCGCTATAGGCCCTAATCTGCCTCTGGGCTCTGGGCCTCTAGCCTTATCAGTAAAGCGCCATCTTATTTGTCTTCCTAAGCTTCAGTATAGTTGAGCATGAACCGGCCCCTCCTGGGCGGTTTACCCTCAGTAGTTATATCCTCAACATTAGGCCCCAGATTGATTTGAACATGTTCATGTCAATCTTCAATACTTAGAAAAACTCCTTGAATATCTTCTAACGATTCTCGTAAACCGCCATATTGTCTTTTCCCTGTGACTTTTGGTAAACCGCCATGACGTCATCATCTGAACGCTGCAGTGAATCATCATGACGTCATCTCTGTATAAAAAGATAATAAAGATTCCCTTCGACTTAATTAATTCCCGAAGATCTGGGCCTCTAGCCTTTTCCCTCTTTAGGCCCTTCGATTCTCGTGCCTGCCGTTTTATCCCCCTTTCTTTATAAATAAGACCGGGGCTCCTTCCATTTTTTCCCCTTGCCTCTTCGCATCGTCTTCCTCCGCGCGACCCGAAGAACTCAAGCATCGCCGCCGCCATCGACCTCGAAGCTCTACCTCATCTCAGGCCGCTGCATCAACCTGAACATTTCTAGAGATCCGCAACTCTCCTCCGCTGCTCCTGAGAATCCGGTAAGCTTTCTTCCTGTAACCCTAGATCTCCATTAGGGCTTCATGTTCTTCCCTGTTCATCGACGTTCATCATCGCTTATCCGCTTTCTCTTAGCTTCTTTACTGAATCTTGCTTATGCCTGATTGTTTCTTTTGCTGCTAGATCCGTAACTTTAGTCCATCACCTTATAGCATCTTGTTGTTCCTAGAAAAAACTGCATCTGGACTTTGTCTATTCCTCTTAGCACCATTGTAGGGCTCAGAAAAATTTCCTCACTGAACCACGGTAGATCCAAAATTATATCACCATCTTGTGAAACTTGTTTTTGCAATACTTAGTAGATTTTCAGCTCTGGCCCTTTCACCTAAGGGCGGTTTAACCTGTAATAGTTGATAATCCGTCATATGCCATTAGCCCTCACTTAAACCGTCGTCTTGACTTGAATAGCAATGTCCGGTTCACCTCATATGTACGCTTTGATTAAATTTCCGATTTAACATTGATGAATACACATGAACCGTCAATCGTAAACCGGCCTTTATCTTTCCATTACAGTTCTGCTCTTCAAGATGACCAAGCAATTTTCTGCCTGCAACTGGGTTCCATCCCGGATCACGGAAACACAAATCAACGGATTCGTTGTAACGGGCGCTTTAGCTCCAAAAAGTGTCCTTCATTGGCGAGTTCCTGGCCCTGAGTGCCCTCCTGAGCCTCAAGATGGAGAAGTGATTGTGTTCATGCGACATCTATCCCAGGGTTTAAGCCCTCCCGGATCAAAAAATTTCCGGGATGTACTTGCCAGCTTCCAACTCCATCCTCAGGATATTGGACCAAATTCCGTGTCCAACATATGCAACTTCCAAGTGTTCTTTGAGGTTTACCTGCAAGAAGAACCAACGGTTGAGCTCTTCCGGGATTTCTTCCACTTAAACCGCCGAACTGAGTTCTCTGACGGCACCAATACTGAACTTGGTGGTGTATCAATTCAAAAAAGGAAAGAGGTTGATTTTCCTCATGCCAAACTTCACAGCCATCCTAAAGACTGGCATCAAACTTGGTTTTATTGTCAGAACACTGCCCCTGCTGGAGAAAATCCTTTGCCGGGCTACCGCGCTCACCGGCTTAGCAATGGCCACCCTTTACCTCCACGAATGACTGCCAAAGAACGGCAAGCTTATGCACCTCAACTCGCCAAACTCCGGGCTCTCCTTGCCAACGGTTTGACTGGTGTTGATCTTGTCCGCTGTTGGATTTCATGGTACGTCATATCTTTAAGCCGCCGCCCCGGATTGATGTATGAATATACCGGCAAGACCAATGATCCTCAACGGTTTAACAAAATAGAGCTGACTGATGATAAAGTCACTGAAAGTGTAAAGAAGATGCTTGACGAACCGATCACCATATGCACCCAAACCGGTCTGCGCCCTTTTTATGCCTCCAACAAACCGCCAGTGGTAAAGACTTTAACCTTGTACCTTTTTAATCCGTCTCCGCTTTAACACTAATATAATTATCCTTTGCTTTAATCTTGCAGACCAACAACTCCTTCTGGAAAAGGAAAACTCAAGATAAACTGGCCAGGGCTCCTCGTTCCAAGAGCAAAGTCACCAAGAAAACAGCCAAGAAGAAAACCGCCGAGTCTTCTGATCCGCCAGAAGATGTCAATGAATCGGCTGAAAAGGTAGAACTTGACTCCCTTGGTTCCTTCTTCATGCACCTTATTGACAATAATTATTCCCAGGATGATGCGGAGGCCTGCCATGCAGACCATGTTGAGGTAATAGCTCTTTCTTCTGATTCAGATCTAGTGCCGGTTAAAAGATTTCGCCGTGCAGTTCGAAAAGTGAAATACTCTCACCCTCTTGCTTATTTGGATCCAAAACTTTCTTTGAAGACGCAGCAACCTAAAGGGCGTCGCACAACCCGACACAGTGGCCAGCAAGTCACCTCTTCCAGTATACCAGACACACCAACTCGGAAGCGTCGTCCAGAGGTTGCGTGTTCTCCCGAAAAACTTTATCCTTTGAAGGATTTCTTCCGATACCCTCTCAACCCGTCTGATTCGAATTATCAGGTGTCTTCCAATTCGTCTGGCGGTTCATCAACCACTCAGCTGGCTCCCCTTAAAACCGTCGCTGGGTAAGTGTACTTGCTTTTCGGCTTATTTCTTCATGCATAGGTTTATCATACTAATCTTTATTTTGATGTTGTAGTACCAAGGCCCGACTAAGCAAGAAAGCCAAGACTAGCAACCCCTCTGACGATGTTGAACCGAAAAAGACCCCCGAAAATGCTGGTGAAAATCCTGATATTGTCATGAATGACTCTGCCCCGCAAGACCCAGCCACTGATGCTGATCCGCCGAAAGCTGATCTGGCTACACATGTTGACACATCAAGTCCACGTGCTACACCTTCAAGTCCAGTTGTTGATCCGCTGAGTTCAACTGCTAATCCGCCAAGCCCTGCTGCCACTCCGCCAAGCCCAGCCAAAGATAATGTCAATCAACCGAGCCCAGCCAAAGATGATGATGACGTTGTTGTTACTGGCACTGCTTATACCGCCCCGGGCAATCCAGTTGTTTTGTCGAAACATACCGCCAAGGATGAATTTGTTGCTATGGGCAAGGGGAAGGGGGGAACTGACTTGTCAAACTATGCTAATCTTTCTGCTCAGGATCTTCATTCCGGATTCTTGAACCAGCTTTACACAAGCCGAGATTATGAAGTCGGTTTGGTAAATCTGATGAAGGAACGCTATGAGGTAAACACTTTCATTCTTATTATGTACCTTTACTGCATTGTAGCCCCCAAGGGCCGGTTTGTCTTGCAAAGACAAACCGGGACTTTTATTTTCCAAACTGTACTTTGTTGATTTTCCTTGCGTATTTTCCTGATCAAATACATATTAGCCCCCAAGTGCCAAGATTGAAATTTGTATTAATCCTTGGGACTTCAAACAATTATTAGTAAAGAAGCAATCCGCATTAGCCCCCAAGTGCCAAGATTAGAACTTGTATTAATCCTTGGGACTTCAAACAATCAGTAGTAAAGAAGAAATCCGCATTAGCCCCCAAGTGCCAAGTGTATAACTGGTTGTATGCTTGGGACTTTTTTGATAAGATATTTATATGCTCCTCTGATTGTGGCAGGCTGATATAAATGACCAAAGGCGCTCAAATTGCTGATCTTCAAGAAAATATCAAATACCAATAAGCAGAGACTTCCAAGGCCAAGGATGAGCTAAAAGCCGCTTTAACCGCCATGGAACAACTTAAAGAAGGGTTCAAGACTGAGCGTGCCAATTGGGATACTGAAAAGACTGCATTGCTGAAGCGGGCTGAAGATGCCGAGTCGTCTCTTAAACCTGTGGCGGAAGAGCTTACTGGGTTGAAGCGCCAAGTGAATGCCATGACCTCTGCAGTATTTGGTAAGTACTCTTGCCAAGGCTTGTTGAATGACCATCCTTGTAATTTGCCGGCCGGTTTAACATGAAATTCTTAAACCAATGTAGGTAGCCGCATTGCTCATCTGGGCTCTGATATGCGGATGAAGCTGAAGGCAACATATACTCTGATTGAACAATTGTATACCGGTGCCCAACGGGTTATCTGCGCAGCGTCATACAACAATCCGGCCCCAACATTGATCAAGGACACTCTTGCAAAGTTATCCATGACGCCAGCACAAATAGAAGAGATGAAGCGATCCGTTGCCAGGGCTGGCGCTTTGTTGGCACTTACCTGAGCCAAAGCATGGATAGCCGACCTGGATCCGATGGACATCGCTAAGGGCTTTCCTAGTAAACAAGAAAACGGGGCAGATTTTGATGACGAAGCCCTTAAAATGTGACAAGGGAGATGCATCCTCTGGCGAGTCAACTGGTAGAAGAAGCTAACTTGACTGTTCACAGGTCTTTCTATGATGCCAACAACAAACGGATTAACGCTGTCATGCCGGAAGTGCAAAATCTTATTCCGCCAATCCGTAAGCACACTTTCGCCCCTGACGTTGATCCGTCCAAACTTACAAGTGAAGAGGTTGTCTTTTAACCCGGATTGACTGGACCACCGTGGACTTCCAGCCACTAGATGGGGAGGAGGAGGCTGAACCGACGCTGGGTCAACGTCATTGTGCACTGGGATCTGCTGCCATTGTGCACTGGGATATACTTTGTTTGATCCGCCATGACATTTTCAGAGCTGGCTTATATATCTTCATAATACCATGCAATCCATGTGTCTGCATAAAAAAGATCTGCCCAGGCGGTTTACCGCCGGACGGGTCACAATGCCCCATGCAAAGCCAGGCTAATAACCAAAGCTTAAAACATGAAATAAATCATACCTGTGATATGAAATCACTTAGTTTGTTTACCAACTTATATTTGTAGTAAGGGTGAACACCCAACTTCCACCATGCAGTGCTGGTATGTATAAAGTAGAACCGAGTTGTAATGAACACCGGATGATTGTACTGGTAATATGTAATCAAAACCAGCCCGGGTTGTAAAACGCCGATTTGATAACGAATAAGGTCTGAAAACTTATAGTTGACAACCAAGCCGGGTTAACAAACACCAGGCTAACATGATGTTACCAAAGAACAAATACTTGGCAAAAAGCAAACCAAAAAACGGTGTAGTCGAGGCTTTTCAAGGGCTGCCTTGCCCAAATTCGAGGCTTTTCATGGGATGCCAGGCCGCTGAGTTAAACCGTTTTGACAAAGCCTTTTAAGATGGGCCTCCAACTAACCAATCATCATTTTAACTTTGACAAGTTCAAGGTCTCAATGAGAGTAACTGTCAAACATTCGACGGGTCATGCCAGGATTACCTGGATAGGAGTGGCTTACTTGATGAAGGCAGGTTAACCCGGGGTTTTAGGTGAATACACCAGGCTTCCAAGCCATGGGTCGATACCCGGTTACAAGGGTCCTCTCAAACTCTTTGGTATTTTACACAAAGAGCCCCCAAGTAACTTTGTGAGCTGTGCTCAATGGGTGCCTATGTTTGATTCGTGCTTTGAGAAATAGAACTCTCTTTGGCCCCTTGGGTGTGAAGCTCACAAGCTATGTGGTGGCATGATAGCCGGTTTAACAGGTAGTACATCGCTTTGTCAGCTGAAGCCCCCATGTAAACAGAGATTTGAAGAAAACGGCGGAGACCCTGCTTATAGCAAGGATGCCGGTTTATTATATTGATCATAATATATACATTGTTGAAATATGTACATAAGAAAAGCCTATGGCTTGAAGTGTAGTAAGGCCGTAGGAGAGCTATGTTCCATGGCCGCCGGGTCTCCTCCTCAGAACTGCGTGAGTCTTCTCGAACATCAATGAGGTAGTATGAGCCGTTATGTAGATTTTTGCTGACCAGAAAGGGTCCTTCCCAAGGTGGGGATAACTTGTGCATATCGGTCTAATCCTGGATGAGCGGAGCACTAAGTCACCTTCTTGAAAGGTTCTTGACTTAACCCGGCGGCTGTGATAACACCGCAGGTCTTGTTGATAAACCGCCGATCGAGCCAAAGCCATATCCCGTTTCTCATCTAACAGGTCCAGCGCCTCTTGGCGTGCTTGCTCATTATCCGCTTCAACATAATTGGCAACCCGGGGCGAGTCATGACGAATATCACTGGGGATGACTGCCTCAGCCCCGTAAACCATGAAGAAAGGTGTATAACCCGTAGATCGGTTCGGGGTGGTGTTGATGCTCCATAACACAGATGGTAATTCTTCCACCCAACAACCCGGCATGCGCTTCAAAGGAACCATAAGCCGGGGCTTGATACCCTTCAGGATCTCTTTATTCACCTTCTCAGCTTGACCATTGGACTGGGGGTGAGCCACGGACGCTACATCAAGCCGGATGTGCTATCGTTGACAAAACTCCTCCATTTCACCATTAGAAAGGTTCGTGCCATTATCTGTGATGATGCGGTGTGGAAAGCCAAAACGGAAAATAATCCTTTTGAGAAATTGAACCGCTGTGGCTGCATCACACTTGCTAACGGGCTCGGCTTCAACCCATTTAGTGAACTTGTCAACCGCCACCAATAGGTGGGTCTTCTTATCCTTGGAACGCTTAAAAGGTCCAACCATATCAAGCCCCCAAGTGGTAAACGTCCAAGTGATGGGAATCATGCGTAGCTCTTGAGTCGGAACATGAGCTCGACGTGAAAACTTCTGACAAGCGTCACACGGCTTTACCAGATCCTCCACATCAGCATGAGCTGTCAACCAATAGAACCCATGACGAAAAGCCTTAGCCACCAAGGATTTTCAACCGGCATGGTGACCACAATCCCCTTTATGGATTTCACATAGAATCTCTTGTCCTTCTTTAGGAGAAACACAACGTTGGAATACGCTTGAAATACTGCAACGGTGTAACTCGCCATTGTGAACAACCATGGACTTGGACCGCCGGATTATCTGCCTGGCGAGGAGCTCATCATCTGGTAACTCACCCCGGTTCAGATACGCCAAATATGGAACCGTCCAATCCGAAGTGATGTGTAAAGCGTCTACCAATTGGGCCTCTGGATCAGGAACAACTAAATCCTCCTCTGTAGGCAACTTAACAGACGGGTTATGCAAGATATCTAAAAAGGTATTGGGTGGTACCGGTTTACATTGAGATCCAAGCCGGCTCAAAGCGTCTGCTGCTTCGTTTTTGCGCCGGTCAATGTGCTCAACCTGATAACCCTTAAAGTGACCTGCCACAATATCCACCTCGCGTCTATAAGCCGCCATGAGTGGATCCTTAGAATCCCAAGTACCAGAAACTTGCTGAGCCACCAGATCAGAATCTCCAAGACAGCGAACCCGGCTTAACTTCATTGCCTTAGCCACACGGAGATCGTGGAGTAAGGCCTCGTACTCTGCTGCATTGTTAGTACAAGAAAACGTTAAGCGGAGAACATAGCAAATTTTATCACCTCGAGGGGAAGTAAGAACAACACCAGCCCCCGAGCCTTCCAATTGCCTGGACCCATCAAAGTGAATAGTCCAATATGTATTGTCAGGTTTGTCCTCTGGTGCCTGTAACTCGGTCCAATCATTGATGAAGTCGACAAGCGCCTGAGATTTGATGGCCGTTCGAGGCATATACTTCAATCCATGTGGACCAAGCTCAATTGCCCACTTCACAACCCGGCCAGTTGCTTCTCTGTTCTGGATTATATCGCCCAAAGGAGCAGAACTAACCACTGCGATGGGATGGCCTTGAAAGTATTGCTTGAGCTTCCTACTTGCCATAAAAACTCCATACACCAGCTTCTGCCAATGCGGATACCTTTGTTTTGACTCGATCAACACTTCGCTGATATAATAAACTGGCCGTTGAACCGGATATTCTTTCCCAGCCTCCTTACGCTCAACCACAATGGCCACACTGACCGCACGGGCATTGGTAGCCACGTACAATAAAAGGGGCTCGTAATCAACCGGAGCAGCAAGGATGGGCGGTTTAGCCAGCTGCCGCTTCAAATCCTCAAATGCCGCATTGGCTGCATCACTCCAGACAAAATCATCTATCTTCTTCAACATCTGATATAAAGGAATCGACTTCTCTCCCAAACGGCTGATAAACCGGCTGAGGGCTGCAATTCGACCTGCCAGACGCTGAACATCATTGATGCATTTCGGTTTAGCCAAAGATGTGATCGCCTTGATCTTTTCCGGATTGGCCTCAATGCCTCTGTTGGACACAAGAAAACCCAAGAGCTTGCCTGCCGAAACACCAAAAACACATTTTTCCGGATTGAGCATCATTTTGTAAACCCGAAGATTATCAAACGTCTCCTTGAGGTCATCTATCAAGGTTTCCTTCTTCCTGGATTTTACCACGATGTCATCCACATAGGCATGAACCTTACGCCCAATCTACGTGTGAAGACAATTTTGCACACAATGCTGATAAGTTGCCTGGGCACTTTTGAGCCCAAAGGGCATAGAGACATAGCAGAAGGCTCCAAAGGGAGTGATGAAAGTTGTCTTCTCCTGGTCCTTAACTGCCATTTTAATCTGATGATAACCTGAATAAGCATCCAAGAAACTCAGGCGCTCACAACCCGCCGTCGCATCAATGATCTGATCAATACGCGGGAGGGCGAAAGGATCTGCCGGACAAGCTTTGTTCAAATCTGTGTAATCCACACACATACGCCAAGTGCCATTTTTCTTAAGAACGAGCACCGAATTAGCCAACCACTCAGGATGAAATACTTCAACGATAAACCCAGCAGCCAACAACCAGGCTACCTCTTCACCAATGGCCTTGCGTCTTTCCTCGTTAAAGCGGCGAAGAAATTGCTTGACCGGTTTAAACTTGGGATCAATATTGAGAGTGTGCTCAGCGAGTTCTCTCGGTACACCTGGCATGTCAGAAGGCTTCCATGCAAAAATGTCCCGGTTCTCATGGATGGACTTGATGAGCGCGCTTTCCTATTTCGGATCCAGATTGGTGCTGATGCTAAACTGTTTGGATGAATCGCCAGGAACAAAGTCAACAAGTTTAGTCTCATCAGCCGGTTTGAACGTCAGGGTTGGGTCATGCTCAGTGGTGGGCTTCTTCAGAGGGGTCATATCTGCCGGATCAACATTGTCTTTGTAAAACTTCAGCTCCTCTGTAGCACAAACCGACCCAGCATAGGCCGCTTCACCTTCCTCGCAATCCAAAGCGATATTTCGACTTCCGTGTACTGTGATAGTTCCCTTATGACCCGTCATCTTGAGCTGTAAATAGATATAACAGGGCCTTGCCATGAATTTTGCGTAAGCCGGCCGTCCAAACAGTGCGTGATATGGGCTCAGGATTTTCACCACTTCAAATGTCAGCGTTTCAGACCTGGAATCATGCTCATCTCCAAATACAACCTCCAAAGCGATCTTGCCAATAGGATATGCCGATTTAACTGGTACTACACCATGGAAAATAGTGTTTGACGGTTTAAGATTCTTGTCTGTCAACCCCATGCGACGAAAAGTCTCATAGTACAGGATGTTGATACTGCTCCCTCCATCCATCAGAACCTTGGTAAACTTATAACCTCCTACCTGAGGTGCTACCACCAAAGCTAGTTGACTCGGATTGTCAACTTGGGGCGGATGATCCTCTCTACTCCACACAGTGGGCTGCTCAGACCACCGTAAATAACGTGGCACTGCCGGTTCAATAGAATTTACTGCCCTCTTGTGAAGCTTCTGATCGCGCTTGCACAGGCTAGTGGTGAATACATGATACTGCCCACCATTCAACTGCTTGGGGTGACTTTGATAACCTGACTGCTGCTGATTCCCTTGATTATTATGTTGGCTATTACCACCTTGGTTGTTCTGGTGGCCCTAATTATTCTGAAATCCAGAGCTTGAACCGCCACCACCATGAAAACCTAGACCTGAACCGCCCGACGGACCCTGATCATACCGGTAGAGATCAGAGTTTTTGAACTCCTTCATAATGTAACAATCTTTCCAAAGATGTGTGGAAGGGGCCTCCTTAGTCCCATGCTTTGGGCAGGGCTGGTTTAACAGCCGCTCCAGATTCATCCCTCCACCGCGCTGGGGCGGTTTACCTTTACGGCGCTGCATATTGGTGTTAGCCACAAAATCTGAATTATCTGCTTTGCTCTTACCATTATTCCCATGGCCTCCTTGGTTGTGATGTTGTCCTTTTGCACCGCCGTTCTTCTTTCCCTTCTCCAGTTTCTCCTCACCGGACTCGGGATCCTTGGTATTATCAGAATCGGCATATTTGACCAAGGCTTCCATAAGTGTTCCCATGTCATTGCAGTGTCGCTTGAGCCGTCCCAACTTCATCTTTAGTGACTTAAACCGACAATTATGCTCCAGCGTTATGATCGCTTGACCAGCATTAATCCGGTCTGATGAATGCAAAACTTCTAAAACCCGGCGCACCCAATGAGTTGTTGACTCGTTCTCCCCTTGAACACAGGCATCCAGATCCACAATGGACATAGGATGTTTGCAGGTGTCCTTGAAATTGGCTATAAATCAGGCCTTCAACTGATCCCATGACTCGATGGAGTTGGCTGGTAGGTTTTTCAACCAAGTACGGGCTGTCCCTTCCAACATCATTGTGAACTACTTTGCAGAGGCTGCTTCATCCACATCCAGCATCTCCATTGCCATCTCATAACTCTCGACCCACGCCTCAGGTGGCTGATCAGCAGTGTAATTTGGTACCTTACGCGGACCCTTGAAATCCTTAGGCAGTCGCACATTACGGAGAGCCGGAATAAGACACGGCACTCCCCAGGAACTAAAAGCAAGCCCCGTGCCTCGGTCTACTGATGCCGCTGGCTGAATCGGGGCGGTTTGATAGCGACCCGCATGCGGTGCTGCCAAAGCGGCCTCCCTTCATGCTCTGCCATTATCCACCACACCCTGAGCATTTACCTCACCGCGCGCCGGATTACGGCGCCGAGCACTGCTAGACACTTCCGGTTCATCCATGTGCCTGCTATAGCTCTTGCTCAGATGAGGGGTTGAATGAATTCTATCCAGGCTATAGGAATAAGCCTGCTGCTACACCACGGCGGTTTGAAGAAGATACCTGGCCCGCCGTGTCTCAATCGCCGCCAGTGAATCGCCCTCCATTGGAATAGCTGCCAGGCGAGATGCTGCAGCAATCATATTATCCAAAGGGCTTGAAAAGTGACCCAACGGTGTTAACACATATTGCGGTGGGTTGTCCATTCGTCGAGGTGGTTCCGTTATCCATGGTTAATCTGGCGCTTCCCTAGGCGCATCGGTCCGGTTTATAGCTGCCGGATTACTCGTCCCAGTCCCCGGCGTATTAAAGAGATTCAATCCTTCGAAGCCCAGCTGCAAACGCGATCGGTACTTCGTTCGCATCACGCCGTTTGACGCGTTCTGATCCAACACGAGCCGGAAATTATGTGCCTGTATCTACTGTGATTGGGCATCCAAAGCGGCCCATTCTTCAGCCATCCAGGTATCCTCAGCTGCCAGGTCCTCCTTAGCCTGTGCTATCTGGTCCTTCAGTTTAGCAACTTCCGTATTGTGCTGATCCTGCGTCTCGGGGGTAACCGCCGTGGTTAACAAGGTCGTCCAGGCATCCATCAAATAAGAGAGAACTTGAGCCGGCCGGCGCACCGGGCCTCCTGCCGCGGCCGCCGATCCGGAAATCATGGCTGCTGTAGATGAAGATTGCAAAGTGGGCTGTGTTCCGGCCATGTAGATAGCAACTCGACTTGGCGGTTCAAGGAGGTCCGGAATACTGTTGTCATCGGAATATCCTCCAAACACGCCGTCATGAACTTGGTATAGGGACTCAGTTTCTCCAGTGGATGACTCGCCGTCGGAATAAATCGCAGTCTCGCCTGCAGACACCGATTCAGATCTGATCCCATGGACACATCCTACGAACACACGCTTCATGGCAGGCTTAACCCGGGCAAGACTTGCATGCTGAGCCGTCTCGACAAGGTCGGTGCAGGTGTCCGGCTCAGGGCCCGGTTCTCCGATCTTGCCGATGAAGACATGAATTCCGCCAAAGGGGGCCCGGTACCCGTACTCGATTGAGCCAGCCTTGGGGCCCCATCCTTCGTCGTCGATGTAGAGCTTGCCGCGACGACTCTTGGTCATCCAGCCCACCGCGTACCCCTTGAGTCCCTCAATGCTGCCCTTCAAACACTCGAAACCATCGTGCGATAGCCCCATGGTGGGCGCCAACTGTCGTGGTTTTGTCACGGCAGATGTCCTCATGAAAGGACTTAGTCGTGGAGCAATCGCTACGGGTTAGCTTGAAGGGGTTAAACCGGACAGGGGACACGGGAGTTTATACTAGTTCGACCTCTTCATTGAAGGTAAAAGCCTACGTCTAGTTTGTCATGGGATTATTGGGGTTTCGATGACCAGGGAGCGAATACGCTTTGCCTGAGTCTCGAGTTGTTGTTGTCTGTCCCTAAACCGCCGCCGGGTCGTCCCTTTATATACACAGGGTGATGCCCGGCAGGTCTACAGAGTCTCGAAGCCGGCTCATACAAGTGTCCGGCTTGGTCTCTTCCTTTCCCTAACTTACAATACAAGTTATACAAATATGGCGGTTCACCGCTATAGGCCCTAATCCGCCTCTGGGCTCTAGGCCTCTAGCCTTATCGGTAAAGCGCCATCTTCTTTGTCTTCCTAAGCTTCAGTATAGTTGAGCGTGAACCGGCCTGTCCTGGGCGGTTTACCCTCAGTAGTTATATCCTCAACAGGAGGCCCTTTTCCTGCCATTTCCTCCCTCTTTCCCCCTCGGCTTCCCTCTCATTATTCATTCCTCCCGCTAAACTCCGCCTCCTTCCTTCCAAGCCGCCCGCAATGCCGCCGAAGAAGTACGTGATGCCCGGCGCTACGACGGATCCCACAGCCGCTGCTGTCGCCCAGCCGAAGCAAAGGAAGCCGAGGGCGCCGCCGTCCAAGCCCCCAGGCATGACCAATGCCGACTAAAAGGCGGAGGTGCAGTGCCGGGAGGCCGTCACCGCCGATAGGCGCAACAGGGCCAAGAACGCCAGGGAGAGGGCGGCGCACGCGGCGGCGGCGGAGCAGGTTGAGCGCGCGGTCGAACAAGCCGAGGTGGCTCTCGCGGCGATGATGAATCCACCCGGTAGGCACGGCCCGCACGCGGCCTGGAGCCAGCAAAGCGTCGGCTCTCCGGCCGGGTTCTACTCGTCGTCACACCCATGGAGCACGCTGTCGCCGGGCTATTATGATGGCGACGTCCATGGTGGTTTCAACCCCAACATCAGCTTTCCCCATGGGCGCCCGGTCCAGCGCACGCCATCACCCGCGTTCGCCGGCGTGCAGTACCCTTCGTACATGTTCTCGCCGCCAGACTACGCAGCTTTACTGACGCCACCTCTTCGCCGCGGCCTCTACTCACAAGCCTCCTCCTCGTCGCATCTTGGCAACGCCGACGCGACGGAGGCCGACATGGAAAACATCATCGCAGCCGGCTCGGCTGCTTGCCGCCGCTTCCCGCGGGTTCACTACCCAAGACGGCTCGATTGATCTCAGTGACATGGATGCCGAGCTCGACTATGGCGGGAAGAGCTGGAGGAGGAGGAGGAGGAGGAGGAGGAGAAAGAAGAGGAGGAGCCAGCGCCAACGAGGAAATGGAAGAATAAGAAGAAGAAGAAGAATAAGAAGAAGAAAGGGGCGGCCAAGACCGGCGAGCCGCGCATCAAGTGGGCGACCAAGGAAGATGAGTGCCTCGTCGAAGTGTGGAAGGTCGTCTGCCTCAACCCGATCACCGGCACAAACCAGAGCTTCAACACGTATTGGTACCGCATCAAGGCCGAGTTTGATGAGCGCAAGCTCGTCGACCCCTACTTCAAAGGCGTCACATGCAGCGGGGGTCGAAGGCGATCGAGAACCATTGAGGGCTCATCCGAGGTCGCGGCTCGCCCGAAGAGCGGCACCAGCGTCGAGGATCAGGTACAACACGCCGTCCTCTCCCTATTCCTCTCACCATGCGCGCGCCCATTTGCACTCCTGCGCCGACTGATGCCTGCTCTTCGGCGCAACTGTTGCGCATGTTTGCCATGTACCGCGACGACAACGTTGACCAGGAGTTCAAGTACCTCTACGTCTTCAAACGGATCCACAAGTGCGAGAAGTGGGTGGATATCCGGCGCACCCTCTCCAAGGCCAAGGAGACATACAAGTCGAACGGCCGACATCGGGAGCGGCAGACGGGCGCCCGGACGGCAACAAAGGGGCCAAGAAGGCGAAACACGCTGAGTCGGCTACCGCACGTGTGCAGGAGTCCATCGAGCATTGCCTCACCGACGCCAACACCAAGGCCGCCCAGCGAGAAGAGAAAACTGAAGCGAGGTGGGCTGGTTTTATGAACAACAGCGTCGTCAAACTTGACTTGCTCCGGTCCAACGTCGTCGCGAAGCAGAGGAACAACGACCTGGCTATCTTGATGGGTAGCGCTAACATGCTCCAGACCGGCGACGAGAAGCTCAAGGCCTTGTTTATTGGTGGAGCAAGGCCTCATCCTAAACCAGATACCAGCGACTCCAACGCCCACGCCGAGCCGACGTCGCTGCCCAGCCTGACTGACGATGCCTCCGTGACGCCCAGCAGCACAGAAGTCGCGCCGACTAGTCCAGTAGATGCACCGACTCCTCCCAGCTCGCACATGCCGACGACGACGCTGGAGGTCGAGCTCGACATTTGATGCATTCCTTTCGCGTCCTTCCTTTTTTTGTGCGCTGAACTACTGCCCATCCTTTCATTTGATCGCCGAACTGTGGCACTGCATCACCGAACTATTGCAATGATCGCCGGATTGTGGCTTTTTGGAGCCGGAACGATCGAGTTGGAATATCGAGCGCGTGTCTGGCGCCTTGGGGGTGGCAGCTGAGGGCGTGGCTGGGGCCTTAGTCGCCCCCAGGGTCTAGAAATCGCTGGGTGGATACCCGAAAATGCGCGGCTTATGCGCTGGGGGACGAACGAGTGGAGATGCTCTTTCTCTCTCTCTCTCTCTCTCTCTCTCCACCCCCTCTCTCTCACTAGTAGAAAAAGGGTCAAATGTGAAGCACATTAGTGCCGGTTTGATTTTGAGCCAGCACTAATGTGTCCATTAGTGCCGGTTCCAACAGCTAGCCGGCCGCTCTCATTAGTACCGGTTCGTGGCGAACCTTTAGCACCGGTTCGTGCCACGAACCGGTACTAAAGTGAGTGGTGGTAGGATGTTGTCAGTCCGGGGCCCCTCCAGCACCTTTAGTACCAGTTTGTGTTACGAACTGGTACTAAAGTTCATCCTACATAAACCCTTCGTGCACCCGAGCTCGCTCTGTTCTTCCCCTTTCCCCTCTCCTCCTCTGTTCTTCCCCTCTTCCTCGAGCTCATCACACATTTTTCCCAAAATTTGTCAAGATTTGAAGGCCCCCATCCATTCAAATGACCACAAAGGTTTGTAAGTGCATCTAGTGCCCCTTAGTGATTTTGGGTGTATTAAAGACTTATAGGTTAAGGGACTGATGCGTTTGTGAGTGTACACAGGTCTATAAGTCTATGAGGAGTTTGATATTTATAGAGAAAGTCGACCTAAAAATGAAGTTCTTCAACTGAAGACTTTGGATTTCTGAAGACTTTGAGTGTGAAGAAATTGGTGTGACCTTGAAGACTTGGCAATCATTTGAGGAACATGAAGTGTGAAGACTTTCGTTTTCGTAGTTTCATTTTCTCTTTCTTGAGCCGTAGGAAACACCGTACTGTTAAAGGGGGTCGAGGAAATACTAAGGAAAAATTTCCATGTGATGCTCAACTCAAAATCCAACACCTACCAATCCCTTCGAGTGAAGCCATTGGAAATCTCGTACAGTTCAGTCAATTTCTTCAGTAACAGAGATGAAGTTCTTCTGGTTACTGAGGAATTTGTTCTGACTTAGGAGTTAGGAATTCGCCAGTGCGGATTGCCTACACAGTGAAGAACATGATAGCCCTGAGGAATTTGAGAGTCAAAATTCCGACCGTTGTTGTGCTATGCGCCAGCTGTCCCAAAATATCTACCCACCTAAAGATCATATCATTGAAGGGCATTTATGTATTATCATGTCGGACTGCTCCCTAGGCTATAAATAGCCGCCCCCTACAACCACTAGTTGGTTGGCTGCTCTGAGAGAAACTAACACTTGTCATTTGAGAGCATCGCATCCTCCGAGGACTTTGAGCGAAAATCATCAAGTGAGGAAAACCCAAACCCAACACACCTACAACCCAAAGTGATTGAGCATCACTGAAGAGATTGATCCTACGTGGATCCGATGCTTGTTACCTTTGAAGACTGTGCTACTTCCAAACGATTAGACGTCATGGTCTAGAGCATCCAAGAGGAATTGTGGATCGCCGAGTGACCTAGTCTGTGAAGGTTTGGAAGTCACCTGAAAACTTACCACGAGTGATTGGGCGAGGTCTGTTTGACCTTAGCTCAAGGAGAATATGGTGAGGGCTGGGTGTCCGGGACTGGGTGTCCTCAGGTTTAAATACCTAGCCGCTCCAACCAGACGTACAACTCAGACATCAGTTGGAACTGGTCTACTAAATCATTGTCTTCACCAAGCTTACTGGTTCTATTTCCTCAACTCTTTCACTTCCTCATTTCAGTTGTTGTGTGCCTGTTCATAACTGTTTGAAGACTTTGACTGAAGACTTTCTCAATTTCCTCAATTCAATTTCTTCAGTCTGTCCGTCTTCATCCTGTGCTATCCTATGTTTACGCTTTCTGTACTTTGTGCTTGTCTTCATTTCATCATGATGACTATGCTTGTGTTCTGTTGTGTTTACTTCTGAGTACTTATTCCGCTGCAAGTATTTCTTTGCTAAGGAATTTCCTCACTAGCAAATTCCTCAGTGAAGAATTCATAAAAATCGCCTATTCACCCCCCCTCTAGTCGATATAACGCACTTTCAATTGGTATCAGAGCAAGGTACTCCCTTGTTCTGTGTGATTTTGGTTTAACCGCCTGGAGTTTTAGTTATGTCGACCGCAGGTATGATCAAGGTCTTTGCTGTGTGTCCTACCTTCGATGGAACGGACTACCCCTACTAGAAGAATAAGATGTGAATGCATCTTGAGGCAATTGATAATGATCTCTGGTATGTTGTGGAAAATGGTGTTCCCTCAGTCACACCTTCTCTGAACACTACTGATGTGAAGAGATTCAAGCAACTCGATTCTCAAGCAAAGAATACCATATGTGGCCATCTAAGCAAAGGGCAGTATGGAAGAGTGAGTGATTTGGAAACTGCTAAGCTTATCTGGGATAGGCTATCCAAAGTGAATGAAGGAGTCTCAACTCAACGTGACCCTCGTGTTGACGTTCTATGCAATCTCTTCAACCGCTTCAAAAGACTCGACAATGAAAATGTTCAGCAAACCTTCGATCACCTCACTGACATCTCAAATGAGCTTCAAGCGCTTGGCGCCACTGACATCACCGACCATGAGGTGGTGAGGAAATTGCTGAGATCGCTCGATTCTTCATTTGATACTCTGGCACTGATGATTCAAGAACATGCTGATTACAAGTCACTTGATCCCGCTGATATCCTCGAGAGGCTAAATACTCCTGAGTTCCAGCTTGCTGAGAAGAGTGATCTCTATGGTTCGAGCTATGGCAGATCACGTGCTCTGAAGGCCAAGGCAGTCTCTGAGTATGAAGATGAAGACTCTGCTAGCAGCCTTGGTGATCCTGAAGAACTGAGCCAGGAACTAGCACTGCTCGTGAACAAATTTCAGAAGTTCTCAAGATGTGGTCGCTTTGGAAAATCCTCAAAGAGCAATGATTCCTCATCCGGTGACTACAAGAAGAGGCTATGCCACAAATGCAAGAAACCTGGTCACTACATTCAAGATTGTCCTCAGTGGGATAAGGAATCGAAGAAGAAGAAATACAAGGACTACAGTTCTGATGACGCAAAGAAGAAGAAGAAATCTTCAAAGTCTTCATCATCAAAATCCTCGAAGTCTTCATCTCACTAGAAGAGCAGCTCCAAGAAGGCTCGGGCATTCATTGGCAAGGAAATGGACTATGAGGCTGAATCTGAGGAACATGAGGACGAGGAGGCATCTGAGGAGTCCGAGTCTGGTGTGGCAAGCCTAGCTCTCGCTACTGCATTCGTCATCAAGTCTATCTTCAACTCTGAAGAAAATGGCTTCACCAACAAGGCTGATGAAGGCAATGATGACTACGCTCCCACTTATTGCTTCATGGCAAAGGGTGCCAAGGTATCTAAATACCCCTCCTCTCAATCTAGTGAGGATGAATCTGATGAAAACCTCAAGCCCAGCTACTCTAAACTTGCTAAGATTGCTGTGAAACAACAAAAGGCTATTGAAAAGGTTCAAAACATGCTAGACAAAAGTGATGATATGTTGGGTGAAGAAACGGATCGCACTAAAACCTTGACTGAAAATCTTCAGAGACTTCAGTCCTAGTTTGACAACCTTCAAGGTCATCATAACACTCTCTTATCTGATCATGAGAAGCTTCCTTATGAATTTCTTCAAAGAAAGCAAGATCTTGAGAAGCTAAGGGTGAGTTATGAAGATCTTCAGAAGGAGCACGATTCATTACTTGCTCAACAAATCAGCGCTACATAGGAACAATTTGTTCCTCCATGTTTGAAGTGCATTGAACGTGAAACTGCTAATTCATCACCTGAATGTTCAAATGCTTCTAATGCTACAAATTCTACATCTGTCTCTGCTATCACAAATTCCTAATCTGAGGACATTGCTAGTCTCACTGATGATGCAGGGCTGAAGGAATTGTACATGACAGACATGTACAAAAGCCTCAAAGGGCATCAGAATATTTGTGATATGCTTAAAAAGCAGATCCTCAACAGGAACCCTAGGAAAGAGGGTATTGCCTTTGAGAGGAAACTCAATGCTGATGGAACATATTGGAAGCCTGAGCAATACCCCAAAACCTCATGGGTTGCTGCAAAGGGACCTCCAGTTGATCCATCCAATTTATCTAGCTTTACATGTGAATCTCCTCATTATTCTGATGAGTCATTTGACTCCAGCTATAAGTTGTTCAAAAATCATAATGGTGAAGTATTTGCTAGATATGTTGGCACTAGCTGCAGGAATGGTTCCCCTATGAAGAAAATCTGGGTTCCCAAAAGTTGCCTTGAAAGTCTTCAGATGAATGTCCTCATGAAACCACCTGTGAAGAATAGGAACTCCAGATCGAGTTCTTCATATGGACCAAATTCTTCATATGGATCCAAGTCCTCATAGGGACCAAATTCCTCAAGTGGATCAAATTCCTCAAAAGGATCAAAGTCCTCATATGATCATCATCGTGCTAACCCTTCTGTTTCGCAGGGTAGAGCTAGGGGCTATGAATATGAGCATTATTCTTCTAATCATTATGTTCATAAGTCCTCGAAGAATTTCTCTGCTTATTCATATGCTTATCCTAACCCTTCTTATGTGAAACAAGGTGGACTGGCTTCTATGCCACCTTTCTCAGATGGTGCTCGCAGAGTGATGAATTCTTTGCCACCCCTTCAGGTGTGGGTGGTGTAGAAAAAGAACTAATCAATTATGCAGGGTCAGGTTTCCAGATCTGCTCAAAACGTCTGAAGAATTTGCTGGAGACCTGAACATTGCCTGAAAGGACGCAGGCTAATCATGAATAAATGAACCTTCATTTCTCACGTCCTCATACTGTTTTATCTGTTCTATTGCTTGATGAAATTGATCTGATGATATTGATGTCATATTCTTCACTGATGAAGTATATGAGTTCGTAAGTTGCACTAATTCATCTGCAGGATGATCAACCCAAAGCCAATGAGTGGGTCCTCAATAGTGGATGTACGAATCACATGACTGGTGAAAAGAATCTATTGATGGATGATCCTTTATCACCATCGCATCTGAAGCATATCATCTTCACTGACAAAGGCAAAAGTCAGGTATTGGGTCTAGGTAAGGTTGCGATCTCAAAGGATCGACACATGGACAAAGTCATGCTTGTCGAGTCCTTAGGATATAACCTCATGTCTGTCTTGATGCTTTGTGATCTCGATAGGGTTGTTGTCTTTGGCAATATCATTGTGTTGTGATCATGGAAGCTGACAATTCCAAAGTCTTCGAAGCTTTAGGAGAGGAGACTTGTACATTTTTGATTTCTCTACAGGACCACAACCGGCCGTATGCCTACTTGCAAAAGCTTCAGAAGGCTGGCTATGGCATCGACGACTTGGTCATCCTGGCATGAGGAATTTGCACACGCTTGCGAAGAAGAAGCATGTCATTGGCATTGAGAATGTCAAATTCCTCAAGGATCACTTATGCGGAGCCTGTGAAGCTGGAAAGATGACAAAGGCCAAGCATCCAGCGAAGACTATCATGACTACCACTCGACCATTTGAATTGCTTCACATGGATCTCTTTGGTCCTAATCATTATTTTGTTGTTACAAATGATGCATCTCTATATGGCTTTGTTATTGTTGATGATTATTCTCGTTACACATGGGTGCACATTGTCACTTACAAACATGAGGTGCAGGAAGTCTTCAAACGATTTTCCTCGAGGGCTTCAACCAACTTTGGTGTGAAGATCAAGCACATTAGAAGTGACAATGGGACCGAGTTCAAGAATTCTGGTCTTGATGACTATCTTGATGAACTTGGTATTACTCATGAGTTATCTGCTCCTTATACTCCTCAGCAGAATGGCGTCGTGGAGTGCAAGAACAGAACTCTTATTGAGATGGCTCGCACTATGCTTGATGAATACAAGACGCCTCGTCGTTTCTGGATTGAGGCAATTGATACTGCGTGCCACATCATCAACAGAGTATATCTTCACAAATTCTTCAAGAAGACTGCTTATGAACTCCTCAGTGACAAGAAACCCAATGTGAGTTACTTCAAAGTCTTCGGTGCTAAATGTTGGATTAGAGATCCTCATCAAAATTCTAAATTTTCACCGAAAGCACATGAGGGTTTTATGCTTGGTTACGGAAAGGACCCGCACACCTACAAAGTCTTCAACAACGTTCTCCACAAGGTTGTTGAAACTGTAGATGTGCGATTCGATGAAACTAATGGCTCACAAAGAGAGCACCTACCTTCTGTGTTAGATGAACCATCACCTGAGGAATCTATCAAGTTCAAGGCTACTAAGGATGTCATTCCTACCGAAGAATCTGCTGAAGAATTCATTCCAGAACGTGAAGAACATCGAGCTGGGGCTCCTGAAGAAAATGGTGTTGAGGTAAATGCTCCTAAAGAAAATGCGGATCGAATTCCTCGAAGACAACCCACTCATCCTCGCATTGCAAACGAAGTGCACGTCGAGAAGATCATCGATGACATTGAAGCACCAGGTCCTCTCACACGCTCAAAAGCTTCACATTTGTCTAACTTTTGTGGGCACTTTGCTTTTGTATCTATCACAGAGCCCACTAAGGTAGATGAAGCATGTCTGGAGCCTGAGTGGATTCAAGCTATGCAAGAAGAATTACATCAGTTCGTGCTCAACAACGTCTGGGAACTGGTCAAACGTCTAGATCCTCGCAAGCACAACATCATTGGCACAAAGTGGATCTATCGCAACAAGCAAGATAAAAATGGCCTTGTGGTGAGGAATACGGCACGACTTGTAGCTCAAGGCTACACACAGGTTGAAGGAATTGATTTCAATAAAACTTTTGTACCTGTTGCTAGACTTGAGGCTATTCGCATATTACTTGCTTATGCTAACCATCATGATATTATCTTACAACAAATGGATGTAAAAAGTGCATTCCTCAATGGTAAGCTTGAGGAAGAAGTATATGTTGCTCAACCCCCAGGTTTTGAAGATCCAAAGCATCTTGACAAAGTCTTCAGACTCAATAAGGCCCTGTATGGCCTCAAGCAGGCCCCTCGGGCGTGGTATGATACTTTGAAGGAATTCATCATGAAGAAAGGCTTCAATCTCGGTTCACTCGACCCAACTCTTTTCACTAAATCTTATGATGGTGAATTGTTTGTGTGCCAAATTTATGTTGATGATATCATTTTTGGCTGTACTGACCAACGTTACAGTGATGAATTTGCCTATATGATGAGTGAAGAATATCAAATGTCTATGATGGGAGAATTGAAATTCTTTTTAGGTCTTCAAATTCGTCAACAGCGCAATGGCATATTCATATCTCAGGAGAAATACCTCAAAGATGTATTGAGGAAATTCGGCATGCAAGATTGCAAAGGGGTCAAAATTCCAATGCCCACAAATGGCCATCTATGCACTGATGAAAATGGTAAAGACTTCGATCAAAAGGTATACCGCTCCATGATTGGCTCTTTATTGTACCTATGTGCATCTAGGCCGGATATTATGCTTAGTGTTTGCATGTGTGCCTGATTTCAAGCTACACCGAAGGAATCACACCATAAGACTGTGAAGCATATTCTTCGATATGTAGCTCACACACCAACACTTGGATTATGGTATACCGAAGGCTCTTCATTTGATCTCATTGGATATTCAGATTCTAACTATGCCGGTGATCGTGTGGACCGCAAGTCAACGTCAGGCACATGCCATTTCCTCGGACGATCTTTGGTCTGTTGGTCCTCGAAGAAACAGAACTGCGTTTCACTCTCCACTGCAGAAGCTGAGTACATTGCTGCTGGATCGTGCTGTGCTCAATTACTATGGATGAAGCAAACACTCAAGGACTATGGCATCAACGTGAAGAATGTGCCTCTCTATTGCAAAAACGAGAGGGCTATCAAGATTGCTCATAACCGAGCTCAGCACTCGAAGACCAAGCACATCCAGATTCGTCATCATTTTCTTCATGATCATGTGTTGAAGGGTGACATCTCCATCGACCATGCAAGCACTGAAGACCAGCTAGCCGATATTTTCACTAAGCCCTTGGATCAGAAGAGATTTAGCAAGTTGCGGTGTGAGCTAAATATCCTAGAATCTTTGAATGTTCTCTGAAAAGGACACACATCCTAACACTTATGCTGACTTGATGACTTAGATGTGCAACACACAAAGTAACGTTTTTCTTCAAATCAATGAATACTAAACCTCTAAGTGTGAAGAAATTGATTCTCAGAGCCCTACGACAGTTGTACACGGTGTCTGAAATCAGTTTTCTTATACGGTGGGTTACGCCACCAACCAAAGTTGAAATTCTTCAATTTGAGTTTTTCTTTGTTTTTGAAATTCCTCAGTTTTTCAAATTCTTCAACTTTGCATTTTCTTCACTCTTTTCGGCGTTGTTATTCATTTGAATAAATATATATATGAGTTCATGTCCTCTACAACATTCACTTATTGCTAACTCTTGAAGTTGTTTTTTTCTGCTAAGTGAATGTGATCGGACCCTTCCCCCTCTATGCTAAACTCAATCCAGTCTGTTCACAAATTCTTCATGTGCGTTCTATTTGAAACTCGTTCAAAATCTTCACTGTGTCCTTGTCAGCTGAAGAAATTGTGAATGGAACTTTTAACTTATCTTATCTAAATTTTCGGCTTTGCCGCTCAAACCGCTCCACATCCCACGACAATACTTATCTATTCGCCCACGATGATACACGATCGCCACCTCTCAGTACGTGGGTGACACATGTCAAGTGAATGAGAAGGGTCAGGGGCACGTTCGTCCAATTTCTTCGGGTGTACAGTTATTTCACTTCGACTATAAATACCCCCTCCCCTTCCTCACTTTGTTTTTTACTCCGCTCGTTCTCACTCCCGCTCGAGCTTCTCAAACCCTAGCGCCGCCGCTACTTCATCGTCGCTGGTGAGGAAGAGCTTCACTGCCTCGACCTCATCGCCGTCGTACTCGTGCCGGTTGCGGATTTCTTCACTCCGCCGCCATCTTAGTTGTCTTCCTCTGCCGACTTAGGGCGTGGAAGATCTGAACTGATGTACTTCACATCTACACTTCCCAGTTTGTCGTGTTCTTCATCAAGGGTAATTAAAAGTTACTTTTACTGCCCTCTTTGATTCAAATGTTTTCATGAAAATCTTCAAAGGTGTTTATTCTTCAAATCTTCACACACTGAACACCTCACATATCATCTGCTCTTGCTTCGTTTCTCTAAGCAATGATTTTCTTCAAGATTCCTCAATTGTGTGGATTTTCAGTCTATACAACTCTGGAACCTAAGACAAAGAACGCTTAGTGAAATTCTTCAAGACTCATCTGGTCAAATTCCTCAAACTTATTCTTTTTGAAAAACCTTCTGAGAACGCATATGACCTCTCCAAATTCCTTGCAACTATACTCTATTCACAGGTACTCACGAACCGCTGCTGAATCACTAGGTTCTCATCAACTTAACTCATTTGCAGTGTTCCTCGAAGAAAAGTTGCACACCTTTTCAGAAACTTCAGTTGTTCATATTCCTCAGCTGAAGAAAATGGCTGACGGTAAGAAGCCACAAAAGGGTGGAATGAGGCCTGAGGTCAACACAGCATTTGAGATCCCTGATGATATTTATGCTGGATACTGCACAACCCCTGAGGAAGATAAAAATCAATGCAAGGTGTGCATTCAAAAGATTGAGAGGAGATGGGCACGGGAATGGAGGGACTACAGATATGTCACTCCCAAGAATATGAAGAAATTCGCACTCAACCCTCCATGCCCCAGACCTCCATTGGCACCTGGTCAATTGGCAGATTCCACCAGCCTCAAGCGCGGTGAGGATTATCCTGATGAATGGGCAAAGCGCCATGCCAAACTGGCAAACAAGCAAAGGAAGCAGCGAGGAAATTTAATGAAGACTCACTACAAGAAATATGTCAAATAGTGACCTTCTGTCAGTGACCCTGGAAGAATTGGTCACAGATCTATGACCATTTCAGACCAATTGGTCAAAAGCTGTTTGGGGGGCTCCAAACCCTAAACTATAACGACCATTTTGGTCAGAAAGGTCGTAATTTCCTTACACGAAATGGTCATAAAGCAGATAGCACTGGTCCGCTGCCTTATTTCTAGCTGATCATGACCAATATAGATGGTGATAACCTTGTAAATTGCGGTGGGTTTCTATGACTAGGCGCCACCTCATCTGTTTTGCCTATGTGTCATGTCCATGTGGCAGTTTTTGCCCTACGTTGTGAAGCAACCTATATTTCTGTCATTCCCAAAATTCCCAAAAAAAATTCATAAATTCTTTGGGTCATATCTTCATCAAATATGTAAAAAACCTTCCTTGCCTAGTTCAAAAATAATTCAAAAATATTCATTTTCCTATTCTGTTCAGAAAAACACTTTGTGAAGGAAGTACCACTTTGGCATGTACAAATGGTATCCATTTTCTATAGTGCTTTCCTATGCCCAAATAACCATCCTCCACCAAATGCCAGATCAATCCATTCATTATTTTGAGCCCAGCTTCAACATTCGTATTTATGTCCAGTGTGGTACTTTACAAAGCAAGTACCACCTAGGGTCCTCCTTTTGAGATGAAAATTTGTGAAGACGGTCTTCTTAGTAACTGATCATCCTCAGCCAAAGCTCATGCACATTAGCCATGTGCATTTCCCGTACCACTAATCAAACACTTGGCTGCTTATTCATGTTTGAGCATCGATCGGTCTCCTCGTGAGAATCTTATGTTGTGATTTTCTTCCTAGCACCTACCTGGGGAGTGCCCAACCCACTAGACATGCCTAGGCCACCCAGAACACATGGCAACGCCATGGTCACGCGGTGACCACGCGACGGGCATGCTAGTTTACGCGCTCTAGAGTTGGAGCCTCGGCCACCGTCCAAACCTGGACGTATCGCCACCAAAACATGTTTTATTAAATTGGTACTTATGTAACTAGAAATGATTTTTGGAAAAAATAAATAGCAAACTATGAGGCAGCTGCAGTTCAAATTTGACCCGCTTCCTACTGAATCGGCGGGAATTTGTCTTTTTCACTAGAGTTGGATCAAAACTTTTGACACCCAACCATTTTGTCAATTGTGCATTATATATGGCCTAGTATTTTATAAAATTGATTAGGTCCAATTTTGCAACAAATATATGGTAGCTCCTTCACAAAAAAACTCATTTTGGGCACTTGAAAAAATGGAAAATGAATTTTTCGTGCAAAGAAAATGAAAACTTCCTTAGGCAACATTGTTTGTCATTCCAAGATGCACCCTTGTGCACAATATGAGGTCATTTGAACAAACTATGCCATGAATGTGGCCAGTAGATTGATCATTTGGCGTGATTGCCATGAATCTTCACGCATGATAGCTCATTTCTGAGAACACTTTTTAAAATAATTGCTGTATTACAACTTTATAATTTCTCCTGGTAACTTGGCCACATATGATGAAACAATGCGAAGGTTTTCCAATTTTTTTTGATTTTTTTTGAATTTTTTATGCATGTTTCAAAATGCGGTCAATACGACGGGAATGACCGTTCATAGCTAGTGGTTGAATCTTGGAATTTTTTTGGTGTTTCTCTGATTAAATAGATACTTTTGTACCTAAAAATGATTTTTTGAAAAAATAAAGAGCAAACTATGAGCCAGCTGCAGTTCAAATTTGACCCACTTCCAGCTGAACCGACAGAAATTTGTCTTTTTCACGAGAGGTGGATGAAAACTTGTGACATCCAACCATTTGGTCAATTGTGCATTAAATATGGCCTAATATTTTAGAAAATTGATTTGGTGCAATTTTGCAACAATTATTTGGTCGGTTCTTCACAAAAAAACATTTTTGCCACTCAAAAAATGATTAAAAATAGCTTGAAATATGAAAAATGCATACAAATTGGTCCTAATCCATAAAATGTGGTCTAACTCTAGTGAAAGTTTGTGTGGTGCCGTTTTGCAAAATATTTTCGATAGCTACTTCATAAAATCCCTCTATTTTTAGTATTTGAAAACTATTTTACATCACTGATTTTCTGAACCAATCATAACTCTGTCCACGGATCGATGAAGTGACGTCCATCCATCCATCTCTCCATCCCACATCCATCCATCCATCTATCTACAGAAAAGAAGAAGAAAAAATAAAAGGAGATACCCCCCACCCGCAGCCCAAATCCTAGCTCAGACCGACCCCTCCCCCCGTCGCCCCCTTCCTCCCTCGTCCCCATCTCCTCGCCGCTGCCCCCTTCCCGATCTAGATTCCTCCTACGCCGCCCCTCCCTTCCACCACCCAGTCGCCCCCTCAGCAGATCAAGTGAGCCGCCCAACCTCATCGGCCTCCTCCGTCTCTTCCGGTCAGATCCGACGGGCACATCTTCCTGCAGCCACAAGCGACCACCCCGGCCTCCAGTCCACCGTCGGCATCCTTTCCCCTCCCTCTCCGTGGATCCTTTTGAGCAGCCACCTCGAGGGTGGCACCGCCACCAGCGGGAGGGGGAGGGTGCCGCCACCAGCCCCGGAGAGGTGGAGCCCCAGCACCCCCGACGGCTTCACCATCCCTAGGAGCCACTTCACCCCGCGCCTCAGCACCAGCTGCTACTCCGGAGGACGCCCGACCCCCCGCGAGCCAGCCATGCCGCACGCCCGCTCCGATCTGGTGAGCTCTTGCTCCCGCTCTCTCTCCCGTCGTCAGATCCGCCTCACCTGCCCGCGCGCGTCGACGCTGCCACGAGGCGGGCTTGGGGCCCCTCGTCCCGCCGCCGGGGCTCTGCCTCTACTGGGGCCCCGGAATTTTGTCTCTTTCGCCCGTGCACGGCCGTGTGGGTGGTGTGGATTACAGCGTGGTTTTGGCGTTTATGGCGATAGCGCCCGTTGGTAGCGTGTGAGCTGGGCGAGGGTAGGGAGAGCCTTTGGGATTGCTCCCGTAGATGTGTCGGTGGTCGATTCCTAGAGATTGTCCTGAATTTGCGAGTTCTGTTGCATAGAATGGTGAATTTCGTTGAGCGGAAGGGTCGCCACGACGGGTTTTTGTTCTGAACTTGCACTACTAGGGAAAAGGCTAGCAGCAGCGCGGCTTTTAGGTGTATCAGTAGCGCGGGGAGTGGCGCTACTAATAAGGCGCTACAGCTAACACATAGCAGTAGCGCGTGCTCACCAGCGCTACTGCTACACAAGTGTAGCAGCAGTGCGATTAGTGGAAGCTCGCTACTGCTAGTAGCTCTAGCACGCTTTGCCTGGACGCGCTACTGCTATCGCGGCGCTGATGCTCACTATTATACACTAGCTACTGCTAATTTTAGTAGTTTTTTGTGTTTTTTTGGCATATTTGTTTTGTATTTGAACAGGCATTATAGAAGAATCTTTAGCACATACAAATTTCATCAAGATACACATACAAATGCATGCGAGACCACAAATGTAATCATAGCATATATATACAAATAGTCTCATCATAATCATCATCCAACACGAAGTGGTATCTTGTCATCATCTCGAAAATAGCGATACATGCAAGTCTCGAATACTTGCAGCTACAACAACGTCATCCATCTAAACAAAGGTATACGCAAGAAGAGCTATCACTATGTGTGAGAGCGAAACTATGCAGTACATGAGGTGGCGGTTACGAGTCCTCTCTCGCGCTAGCGTGGACCTCAAGTAACTAGCTTCTCCTTCTTGTCTGCTTTTGAAGCCTTCATGGCTGGCGCCCGTGAACCCATTCACTTCTGCCTGACACTCATGCCACTCGTTGTACACCCCCGGAACCTTCCCTTTGTACACGACATAGCAATTCCATCTCGCCATTAAGAAACTAGGTACCTATTAGAGATGCATGTTCATGAAGAGGATGTACAATCATATATATGCAACAAAATATACTAGAGCAACACCGAACAAGAAAGGTTTAGCAACTAGATGCAACATACAGTACGTAAATTAATTAACTAGAGGTACACAGGTCATCGTACGCAAACTATCAAAGTAGCATTACGCAAGTTCGGCAGGGACCGTGGACATCACAAAGTTTCATCGCTACAAAAAGTATACAAGTTCAGCCAACACATATCATCATCATCGGCATCATAAATCACTATAAGTTCCATCCTTCCATATCATCGAGGATGGACCCTAGCTTCTTGAATGGCGTGAGGTCTAGACGTTGCATGCCTATGCGAGTTCGGACGTCATCTCGCGATATAGAAGGCCCGTGGTGGAACATCCCCTTCTCATCGACAACTTCTTTCATGATGATCATCGCAATGTCGCTTTGGATGCGAAAGAAGTCATCTCTAAGTTTATAATCCGCTTCTCCATGAGATTCTAGCCACTTGTGGATATGATCATCATTTCTGCTTCTCATGCGAAGCTTTTGGTGATCCGTGTTGAACTGAATCATGAGATGGACGATGTAGAATCCATCCTTCTTGCTTGGTTTTGGGACATGGATGCAGGAGAAGTTAGTTTTATGCGCGAAACCCATCTTCTTGTTCCTTTGTTTCCTGATCTGCACGTGGCCACCTCTAAAGCTGAAGCCTTGGAGAGCATCATCTAGAATATTCATTATGTGGGTGTAGTCTTTTTCTCGTAGTCTCTGGAAGGGTCAAAATACACGGCATGGGAGACTTGCGGGTAAAGAACGATGAGGACGGCGCGCCCGTTGCTGCGGGGAAAAGACACCTCAAATTATTCCCCATATGAGAGAGAAGGAATGATTGAAATGTACG
Organism: Triticum aestivum; assembly: GCF_018294505.1. Lineage (NCBI taxonomy): Eukaryota > Viridiplantae > Streptophyta > Magnoliopsida > Poales > Poaceae > Triticum > Triticum aestivum. The sequence continues at coordinate 6,722,430 of NC_057801.1, forward strand.
AAAGGGTTGTCCGGAACTAACTTACTTTGGATGATAAGGCACGAGGACAATTTCCCGGTCCTTATTCTATACCATGAAGTTTTGGAGGTACTCCCTAGCAGTTTCACGCTCAAAGTCGCCAAGACTCAAGAAAGACTCGTGCATGTAGTACGGATCCGCCACACAGATTTGCGAGACTTCTTCACTCCTCATGACGGAGCTCATATGTAGCACAAAAAGGCGGACGATTGTAAAATCGAGCCGCCTTGTCAGAAACATCTCAAAGATATGGTCAAACCGCAGGAAGAACACCCCCGTGGGTCGTGTCTCGCCATAGCACTTCCCCTCAGGCACACGAGCCGCGTATGTCGGATATCCTGGATTCTTTGAGGCTAGTAGGCTTTTCTCAGTCGACAGCACATGGTCATGCAGTCTCCTGAGATCCCCTGATAGTGCCTCCAGCGGTTTCGGCGGTAGCATCGGCTCGCCCGTGAGATGGAACATGACCTCACCTTTCACGGGTACACGCTCTTCAGAATGCATCGTCTAGCTGCTTTGTGCTCTGGCTTGTTTGGAGGCAGCTATCTTCCCCGATCTCTTCCTCTCCTTTTTCTTAGGCACACCTTCCAGACCGTTCCTTAACCCCTGCCCCAGTGTTCCCGGGCTAAGTACTGTATGACCCTCGCGCCCGGCTAGTTGAGCCTGTGTTGAGGCGGCATCTTCAGGCATGTCCTATGAGGATTTCATGAAGAGAGACTTTTTGCAACCTGCTACGACCCTGCCCGGGCATATCATCCATATCCTCATTAGCAAGCTGATAGCCCGATTTGTCATATGGTTGACTCATCATATCTATGTCACAGTCATACGCGTTTATATTGAGGAAATCCATAGGATCGACCTCCGTCTCATCATCCATTCTCTGTTCTACAGGACAAATTACATCAGCCAGTGCTATTGCACCCCCTTCATCATGTCCTCCGCCGCTCTCACCCGGCACTACAGGAGCTGGTAATTGCGTAGGCGGGGTGGTGGTCTCCGCACATGCTTGTTGATGTGTGGTTATTGGTGTGCTCTTGGCCGGCTCCAGACGAATAAGATTCTTCGGCCATAGCAGCACCCAACCCTTGCAGCTTCCAATCCGCGGCGGGGTCTCGTCGTCCGCTCCCACATGCTGTACTGGAGGAGGCAAATCCTCGTGCCCCGATTTCACACTGGTCAAGCTAACCCTGAAGTGCCCAGCGGGGATCGGCTGGTTGTGGAACGTGGGTTGCGAAGGGTCCATTATCATCCCCTTTCCCACGTCCACCTTCTGGCCTTTGATCAAGTAGAGTATGGTGCACGGGGTTTCTTTCGCCAGCAAACACATATGTCTGTGGCGTAAAACAACCGAAAGGCAACAAAAATAGAATACAGTGGGAAGACCCCCAGTCCAATCTCACGGGAAGACTTGAAAACGTAAGAAATAAAATCCCTGAGGTAAGATTACAGTGGGAAGGAAAGAAACCGGTCTCCCACCGTACAAAAAGAGCAGACGTAATCTTACGAAATGCATGGTTGTAAGTTACCTCCTGTCCGTGAGAAACGTGCATCAAAATCATACTATAAAAACAAAAGATAGTGTTGTAATCTTACGGCAATGAACGGGGAGGTGTTCATATTTTTTTATATGATATAAGCAGCCTGCATTCCTATATTATAAGTAATTTTCCTTAAGTAATTTGATTGATGACCCGTATAAAATAGCGTACATGAGGCATTTGGATGTCCAGGGCACAAGAAAAATCTGCACAGGAGGCATTTGGAAAACCATGACGTACGAAAAATCTGTAGCCAACTTACAGATTATATGGGAACGTGTCTAAAAGTGGATAATCAGGCCCGTGAGGGGCATTAATGTACATAATTTGAGAGCCAACACAAGAAGTAGCCTGATGCATGGCCTTTAAATCATATACTCTAGATAATCATTACTACAGAACTGAATACTACCGCGCTAATTACATCAGGATGTGAAGAGATTTGGAGGCGCAACTTCAGTGCCATCGTACAGGTTTGAGCTTGGTCTTCATGCTCCTTAATTTGCAGGGGGCCAAATAAATCTCATCAATTTCATCTGTCCAACAATCTGTCTGGCGACTGGAACTTTCATATCCATGGGTTGGAACCAACATAGTATCCTATTAATAGATCTGAAGCCTTTAGGTTTACCCTTCTTGTCACCAATCCAGAATTTTGCTACTGTAAAGTAAGGTCCCAAATTTGAATCTAACATTACTTGCACCCGCCATACAATAAAATAATAAGACATGTTCCAGAAATCCACTTCAGTTTGCAATAAAATACTGTACATTATATCACTTGTATATTAGCAATCATCCACTTGAATAGACACCTGAAAAAACATACTCCGCTGTCAGAAGCATAACAGGCAGAGGCCGCCAAGACACCAACACACAAGAAAATATAACATTCGTGGATTAACTGAATGAAGCAGTAAACGAAATAGAGCAAATACTCATATAAATATGCACATCAAAATGAGCAGATTATACAAGAACAAAGGGAACCTTAAAATTCCTATTTCCTCTTCGTATACTAATCAAAAGTCTGTAAGCTTATGAGCAAAAAGCTTGACATGAAAATTTACATTCATGAACAAATTTGTACACAACATTTTCTTTTTCAAGGAACATAAGAAATAGAATCGTACAAACTAGTCTAGATAGACTGATTGAAACTCAGGGACAAGATCAAAATAGAATATATAATGCTTCAGCTCTGCATTTGGGGACGTAATCCATCCAAATTCAGGAAAATAGATTTCTTTTTTAATCTAACTTAATTCAAGGTGGCATGGGAGAGTAGATTGACACATACTCATGTGAAGTGATGGAGAGGGGGCGATACAGAAGAGCTATGGTGGCAAACACCTAATTGCCATGTGAGGACATGCAGCCCTCATCAAGCAGAATGCCAACCATTATGGTACCCTGACACCAATGACCACCGGTGATGCTAAAAGACTATACAAAAACAGAAGTTGCTACATGAAAACAGTAAAGACACATAATTAGAGCAGATACATTAGATGGGAGAGTAAATAGACACAATACTCATATAAATTGATGGAGACAGGGTGATACTAATTGCATTATTGTGGTCATAGAAGGTGGTAAATGGAAGTGCATTGGAATTTCTTTTTTTGGGTTATTAGTTTATACAATTGTGGTTTGATCCAATAATCTATGCAGGGATCTTTTGAGCTAACTCAACATTTTGTTGATCTAATTTATAGATGACCTGCTAGCCTTATATAAATTTTCAAGTTGTGCATAAAGAAATTTTCAAGCTGCTAACTCAATATTTATCACTGTTTTAAATAGCCCGCTATAGCTCCGCTATAACGTTTACAAAAGGTTTTGCGCTAAGAGACTTTGGTCCAAACAAATGAACAAACATTTTAAATAGCACGCTATAGCTCCGCTGTAGCACGCTATAGCATTTGGAAGAGGTCTGCCGCTAAGATGCTTAGCGCGCTATTTAAAACTATGATATTTATGCGGAGGGGTCAGGTTAGCTGAAACAAAATCAAAATGCATATGGTCATGGTCATTTGTCTAGTTGATTTTTTTCCCCACTCCTTAGAATCAAAACTGAACTCTGGGATCAGAATTCATGTTATGTAAATATTACAGTTTGGACAGGACAATTGTTGAACCTTCAGCCAACATTTTTTTTTCTTTGGTTTGTAGAGCTATCGCTATATTTTGGAGGCAATGCTATCCCTGATACTAGTGCCTTTGGAGGCAATACTATTTAATCCCCGATTTGCTGTAACTACCAAAGGCACTAGCTCTGAACGCCGATTAAATAGCTGCATAGTCCAGCCAGCTACAGTGGGAGCTACAGAGTAGCCGGCTGGTAGCCTCATACTATCGTCAGATCAAGCTAATTTTATGGCCCACATGAACATCTCCTGAAGGGGCTGATGCAAAAAAAAATTGGGACTAATTAATTGAAGAGTAATCGAGCCACACTCCTAACCAATCCGAATACTAATGGTCCTTGTTTTCATTCAGGCCACCATCAAACAGAGCACCTCATCTATGGCCTGTTTGGCAAATGATGGGAAGAGAAATAGGAGATTAGAGGGAGTTAGTAGAGTATTGGACAACGAAATTAGTTTTTAGTACTCGCAATCCTTTGTTTGGGTGTTTGGTTTGTTCTGGGAATTATCCACGAAGGAGAAAGGTTTGGTCGCTTACAAGAACTATATGCAACATGACCATATTGATCATTAGTCTGTTTGTTAGTTGTTCCCCATCAATCAAGAATATGGATAAAGTAGCTACCGGGTCTTATACTGTTGGTTGCAGAAGTTGGGGCCTCGAGGGTCTCGATCTACATGGGTAGTCGGGCATCAAACCAATCGATGCTGAAGTCGTAGGGAAGAAAGAACAAAGGGAAGCATAAAACTTCTTATTTAGTGTACGTAAATTCAGTAGATTATCCGAGAACAATTGGAACCTTAAAATTTTCAGTAAAGAACCCAATTACGTTACTGTTTTGAGGAGGGCATATCGTGTGGTCAATGGACAGACTTGCTCTCATAATGTTTTCTAAGATGAAATTCAGTTAACTAAAATTCCTTACTAAATCTTTTTTTGTGGGAGAAATTCCTTACTAAATCTAACAATATTTGGAGAATAAATGTACACGTACTCTTGCAAATTTACTGAGGGGGCAATACTGAAGAGCCCCAGCGGCGAAGGTATGGTTGTGGTCGGTGGTGTTGGGTGGAGACGCACACCGCATGAACAAGCAAGCAACGGCTGCTCGGACTGCTGCAAATTGATCACAACCTGGCACATTGCAAGAATGGGAGAATGTTTCTAATGAAAACCAATTGTCCAGTCCACACGCAACAATGTAAACTCATTCAATCATATTTATAGATAGCCGGAGACCAAACTGGAGCCTCTTCAAAAACTCAGCGCACCAAGGAGGGGAGAAAAAGCCAAAAAAGAAACTGAAGCAGTAGCAATGATGTTGCCTGTCTCCTCCCATGAACTCACATACCCAGCAATAATTAATCCAAACGCAGATAACGTCGGCCAGAGCAACCCAGCGGCAATCACAACGGCCGGTTCTGCCGTGACCACGATCCACAGCGCCCGGTTAATACCTAGGGCACCCGCCCCACCTGCCCGGTGACCACCACAACGTTGTGATCACCACGCCGTGGAGCAGCACACCGGCATGCTAGCCAGCAAACCACCAGGCACCAGACCGTCGAGTACAGATGCTGCTGCTCACGAGGCGTCGCTCCCGTGGGTGACTTGCCGCCGAGCAAATCCCCTAATCACCACGCCGCCTTTGACCTGCTGTTCGCCGTCGAGACTCCTCAATCAGTTCGCAGGTTACCTTGGCACCAGATTAGAAAAATATGGGAACGTGGGCTAGCTAATAGTTTGTACGGTTAACAAGATTACCTAAAAAAAACAAGATTACCTTGGTTGCAAGGTATTTTTACAACGTGCCTGTAATGGTTGGTAAACTTACCCCATTGAGGCATGCATATTACGGCAGATGGGCTGATCGAGGGATGGGGTGTGATTGGGCAGCCAATATTCTGGCTCGGTCGATTGACCCAGGGTGAGGAATAAGTAATTCCTCACCCTGGGTGTCTAATAGAGAATATATATATATATACCCAGGGTGCAGAATAACTTATTCTTCACCTGAGGTAATCTTACGATCATTTCATAATTAAATTACGTTTGGAATTCAAATAGTTACATTCCTATTCATTCACTACGTAATATTTGACATAAGAAAATAAAAATATAGGTCATAAGACAAGAAAATTTGCAGTTTATGTGTATTTTACACTATGTTTTTACGTTTCTAATTTTACATAACATAAAATATTTTTTACGATGATTATATATTTTCTTACGGTCTCTTTTTATGTCGAAAATAAGACAAAACTTATGAAACGTAAAATTACGATGTATTGATGGTAAAATAGAGGGGGTGAAGAATAACTATTCCTCACCCAGGGTGACGAATAGACTATATATATATATATATATATATATATATATATATATATGTTGTTGCGACATGTAATTACCGTGACGGCGTCGAGCTCAGCCAAAGACGAAGGCCCACCTAGCGCGCCAGAGACTGAGGATGGGCTGCTATGAGCGGGAGCGGCTGCGAGAGGAGGCCCGGTTGCGTGAGCAAGTGATGGTGCGATGGTGTTGTTGTTCATGGAGTTGCTCCCGATGAAACTGGGCAACGGGAAATCATGTACCGTCTTGTCTGGATTTTCCTTCGTCCAGTTGATCATAACGCGAACCAAGTTAGTAGCAAAATCATTTCTGCAGGCAGTTACAGCTGCATTGACTGCCTGCTGTAGCAACTCATATTTGTCCTCGGCTGCTTTTTTCGCGTCGTCAGCTGCTTTTTTCTCGACCGCAAGCTTCACCTTCGCGTTGATGTCCGCCTGACTAAACTTCTTTTTCTGCTTCATGGCCTCCGGGCCCTCGTTGTAAAACACCTTCCACGTGGCGTCGTCTCCAGCGCCGTGCACACGACCATATTGCGGCCGCTGGCCCAAAGGGAGTCCCTTAAGTTCGTTCAAGGCCCGGTTGAGAGGGGTGTCCCACTTGGGCCTCATCGGAGAAGTAGGGCTTTCGGCTGCAAACTAGTGTTGCTTCTCCAGTAGTCTAATCAATTTCCTCGTGATCTTGTCCGTGTAAAATACCTTTTTCTCCTTGTCCCACTTGTAGCGGGCCCTAATGAAGTCACGCTCCAAGGGGTTGGTGAACTTCGCGAAGGGGTCTGGGAGACCCGCGGCTTCACATTCCGCGTCCTCCTTATCCCATATGGGCCTTTTACCGAGGTAGCCACGGCTTCCGAGGCGATGCTTCCCCGTGTTCCTTTGCTGAAGGCTCTTAATTTCGCAGCCTTAGCCTTGGCTGCCTCGGTAGCGCAAGTGTCCTTGAACTTTTCGAACTCCTCTTCCGTAAGTGTCGGATTTTCCTCCAGAATCTTGGACAGGGGTTCATCAGCCTCAATAGCTCATTTCACCCTCCCTTTCCAGGAGGCCAAATCATTGTTGAACATGCCCATGGCATGATTGTTAATCTTTTTCATCTTCGGATCATCCCACGGTTGTTCTATGTTATCATCCCGGTCGGGGAACCTGAATCTCTTGGGCAACTTCGTTAGGAGCAACTGCATCAAATGTTCTTTACTCCTTAAGTCATCGTTGTTGATGCTCGCGCATTCCCGTAGGATGCATCCTACTTCGTTCCCATAGCACTTGCGAGGTTCTTCTGGCTCTAACGGCTCAAACTTGCCAGGTGCCATCTTCGTGATCACAAGTCGTCCAATACCTAGTTTGTTAGGTTTCCGTATCCTCTGCTTCTTATGCTTCCTCTTTTCGGTAGCGGCATCGGGGCCGGTACCTTCCCCGCCGGTATCTTCCCCGCCGGTATCTTCCCCGCCGGTCTCGGCGCCGCCATCGGTGCCGGCGCCGTCGGTGTCGATGTCGGCGTCAGTACCATCATCGAGCCCGACCTGCAAACCTTGCTTAGCACTCAAATAGTCGAGGTACTTTTGTTCACCCTCATAATCCATCTCTTCTGCATCTTGGTCAGAAGGCCCAGCTTCTTCGTTGTTCGACATGTTTCCTATGATTAAGTGTCCTCATTTATTTCTAAAAGTATGAATCAATGAGAAATGACATAAAAAAGAAATCTATGTGCCAGCACTCGATATGCCAACTATGTAGCACAAATCATGCCTTTATTCACGGGAAATTTTGGCATGACCTTTGCTAAAAAATGGACATATCGAGCGCCTGAAATTCACCGGAATGGAAATGCATCAACATTCCGGCGTAACATAGGCCACTCGGATCATTTTCCAAACATGACATGTCCAAAACATGACATATCCACATATCACATGTCCAGTTCAAATTTGCATATAAATTCGGCTAATTTTGAAACCTAGCTAAATTCATAACTAAATAGATAACCTAATTAACATACTGCCCTAACTAAAACCTAAGTAAATTAACCGAAGAACCCTAGCAGAGAGAGAGGGGGGGGTTACAGAGGGTGCAGGGGCGAGGAGGCAGGCCCGACGACGGCTGAGGTTGGGAGGGGAGGAAGCAGAGGAGGGAGGCGAGGGCCGACGGGTCGGGGGCGAGCGCGCCAAGGTCGGGGGCGAGCGCCGGCATCGGAGTTGGGGGCAAGGGCCGGGTCGGGGGCGAGCGCCGGGGTCGGGGTCGGGGGCGAGGGCTGGGTCGGGGGCGAGCGCCGGGGTCGGGGGCGAGCGCCGGGGCTGGGTCGGGCGCGGCGGTGCAACGTGGGAAGAGAGAGTGGGGATTTGGGGGGAAAAGGCGGGATGAAGCAGGGAGAGTGAGAATTTTGGGTTAAGTGGACGTAGGAGTAGCGCGCGTTTGGACAAAATGCGCTGCTACTACCTTCAGTAGTTGTAGCAGTTTATACGAAATGCGCTACTACTACCTTCAGTAGCTGTAGCGGTTTAGACAAAACGGCTGGTACTACCTTCGCTACTGCCAGTTTTTCTTTTTCTTTTCCTTTATTTTCTCCCACTTTTATTTCGCGAGAGCAGTGAACGAAGGGAGGGCGATATATATTGCATCATTTGACGGTTAAATATGTATGCAAAATAGGAACATATATATTACATCATTGGACCCATGCATAATAATGGCTAAGTGTGTATACAAAATAGGAACATATATATATATATATATATATATATATATATATATATATATATATATATTACATCATTTGACCGATAACATGCGGTTCCTCAGCGCTGACGTTTCGTTTTTGAGTCAGCTTCTTTCCCTTCTTGTTCGTCGAAGAATAATTGAGCCCCTTATTGTGACTTTGCCTTTTCCATGAAGTACAATTTTTCTTAGGTAATGTAGTATTGATTCTTCTTTTGACGTATACTTCATCATCATCGTCATCTTCCCTCATTGGGTTGCCGTACTGATCATAGTCTTCCTCGTTGGCGACTCCATCCATTCCAATGATGTTCCTTTTGCCTCTCCTCACGACAACACGACTGGGATTGCATGGGTCGTTTATGAAGAAGCATTGTGTCACGTGCTTAGCGTGTACCCATGGCTCATTTTTTGCGATAGCGTTCACGGTAGCGCTCTTGGCGTCGGGTATAGTCATGGTAGTGAAAATCCGGTTTTCTCTTTCGACATTCTTAGCCCATCTGACACGAAACATAGTCGTGTTGTGCAGTCCAGAGTAGTCAAGCTCCCAGATCTCCTCGACCCTTCCATAAAATCGTTCAGTTGCGCCGTTGTCGCTGCCGGTCATGCATTCCATCGTCACCCCTGAGTTCTGATCATCACTGTCCATATCTTTGGCCTCCGTGTAGAACGTGTATCAGTTGATATCATATGCATGATAGGTTACGAGGTTGGGCGAGGGGCCATGTGCTAAGGCGTATATGAGCAATCTGTCCCTAGAGCCCTCCTCTGGGGGATTAGCAATAATATGCTCTTTGAACCAATGCAGGAAACTGGAGTTGTGCTCTCTATTAACTTCGGCGTTCGTCCTGCATACCCCCCGGTCACGATACTTCTTTGCAATAATTTCTTTGTGCAGTGCCACCAAAGGATCTACCTCGTCTAGGTGTTGTAGCACTACCAAGTTTGCTCTATCAAAGTCCCTGCATCGATCTGAGTATGCCACGTGCAGTTCCCTGCGACCGATGCAGTGACCATCTCCTTCGAGCCTCCCGTCGTGATTGTTAATGGGCAAACTAACACTAACACCAGGCGGCTGGTCTGCGCCATATAGAAAATTCTCATAGAAAGAGATGCACTCTTGTGTCAAATAGCCCTGGACGATGCTTCCATCCGGACGGGACATGTTACGAACGAATCCTTTGATGATCCCATTCATCCTCTCAAACAACATCGTGTTGTGTAGGAATGATGGCCCCAGGTCTATTATGTCATCCACAATATGGACACACAGATGCACCATCACGTCAAAGAACGTGGGCGGGAAGTACATCTCAAGCTCATTCAATATCACAACGATCTCTTCTTGTAGCCTTCGGAGCTGCTTCACACTAATCGACTTTCGAGAGATGACGTCGAAAAAGTTGCAGAGACCAATAAGCGTGTCACGGACGTGCTTGTCCATTATACCTCTAAGTGCAACAGGTAGTATATGCGTCATCATCACATGACAGTCATGAGACTTCATCCCGCTGAACCTTTTCGTGTTCGTGTCTAGATATCTGCTTATCTTGCCACAGTAACCGGAACTAACTTTGACTCCGGTAAGGCACTTAAAGAATTGATTGATCTCAGCCTGACTTAAGGTGAAGCAAGAAGGGGGGCAATTTTCCTATTTATTTATTTTCTTTCCCTTCTTCTCCCGTGCCTCTGTCTTCGTCTCTATCTCGTATGACATTTTACGGGGCGGCATGTGCAGATCTTCCCTGATTTTCAAATCTTGCAAGTCTTTTCTTGCCTTCGGCCCATCCTTGGTCTTATCCGGCATGTTCATCAGTGTTGCGAGCAAGCTCTCGAGGACATTCTTACAGATATGCATTTGATCAAGGCAATGAGGTGTATCGAGTTTGTGCCAGTACTCCAAGTCCCAGAACACAGACCTCGTCTTCCATACCTTCAGCAGCGGCTCCGGCGCCTTTCTCATCGTCTTTCCTGACGCGGGGCACTCCTTCCAGTTTTTCAACACCTCATCAATTTCGGCACCGCTCCGCTTACCTGGAGATCCTCGATGCTCAGCGTGACCATTGAATAGATCTCCACGGTTTCTCCACGGGTCGTCCTGTTCAAGCCATCTTTGATGCCCCGTGTACATGATTTTCCCAGACCCGCCATCTTTCCTTGACGTTAGCTGCTGAGACGTCATATCATCCATGCACCGCGTGCATCCGCAATATCCATGGCACACCTGGCCTGCCACATATCCGTAACCCAGATAGTCGTGCACAGTCATGATCAGCGCGGCTCTCATGTTGAAATACTCGCCTTTGCTAGCGTCCCATGTCTTGGCCGGTGTTTTCCATAACGTGCCTAACTCCTCTTGAAGTAGCCCCAGATACAAATTAATATTATTTCCTGGTTGTTTCGGCCCTTGAATAAGCATGCTTATGTGAATGTACTTCGATTTCATGCACAACCAGGGGGGAGGTTGTACATCCATACAAACACGGGCCATGTTCTATGGTTGGTGTTCTGGTTGCCAAACGGATTCATGCCATCAGTACACGCGCCGAGCATGATGTTCCTTGCATCACATTCGAAATATCGATAGAAGTTGTTCAACGCTCTCCACTTGCTTCCATCCTTCACGTGTCTCAGCTTCGGATCATCTCCATCGTCGGGCTTCTTCCTCTTCGCGTGCTAGCGCATTAGCTTTGCTTCCTTGGGATCTACAAAATACCTCTGGAGACGGGGAGTGATCGGTAAGTACCATACAACTTTCTGGGGACATTTCTTCCCGGCCTTCTTGTATCGAGAAGGATTGCACACCGGATAGCTTGTTTTTTCCGTGTGCTCCTTCCGATAAATTATGCAATCGTTGATGCATGCATGGTATCTAACGTGTGGCAGATCAAGAGGGCACACGATCTTCTTGGCCTCATCAACACTAGTAGGACATAGATTACCCACGGGAAGAACATCCTTTAGGTACTTGAGATGCTCATCGAGGCTAGTGTCGCTCCATTTGTTTTTAGCCTTCGTCTTCAGGAGTTGGAGCATGAAACTCAAGCGGGTCACCTCAGGATTGCAACCATCATACAATGGAGTGTTCGAGTCTACCACCAGTTGCTCCAGCTTAGCCTCCTCTCTAGAAGCAGCTCTCTTAGTACTCGTCGCAGCTCTCTCAGTACTCGTCTCCTTGCGAAGCAATGCTTGAACATGAGGGTCCCGCACGATTGAACTTAGTACCGACGAACTCTGCTGCGTGGAGTCCATGTCGTTCTCTCCACCGCCATGTCCGGCCCCTTCTCCTCCACCATGTCCGACCCCTTCTCCGCCGCCATCTCCGGCCTCTTCCCCGCCGCCATTATCGATCATCTCTTCGTCTTGCCCCGTGTCATCATTGCCCCGTCGGCATCCTCAACATCGTCATCCTCATCTTAAGTTATCCACCGAGTATAGCCATCCATGAAACCAGCCATGAGCATGTGCGCTTCGACATGACCATCGTCATAGGGGTCGAGCCAAACTATTCCTTTGCATTTTCGACACAGACATAAAACCTCTGTCAGGTTATTTTCTTTCATGTCCTGCACCGCCAACCGCAACCACCTGTCCACCATCGTTCCACTGACCATCATGAACGTCTACACAGTAATAATAAATCAAATTTATTACAAAAATGCGTGCATGCATCAAAGTCATACAAAAATTCGGCATGACCTTCCCTAAAAATAGGACATATATGGATCTAGAGTTTGCCCGGAATTCGCCGAAACAGAAATAAATCGACATTTCCGCAAAACATAGGCAACTCAAAAGCACAATTTGGCGTCAACTCATGCCACACACACAATTTCCATAAACATATCACACACACATAAACATATTTCCATTTTGCAAAAGCATGAAATTTTAATCACCTCTATCTCCAGATCGAGCGCATGGTGGAGATGATGTTGTAGGGAGATCAAAAGTGCACAAAGCTCTTCTTGACAAAGATAGATCTAGTTAGGGGGCAAATAGGTCACTTAACTAAATCCTACATCTACCTAGCTACCTAATTTGGGAGGAGACAACTTCAACTAGTGGAGGGGGGAGGAAAAAGAGAAAGGAGATGCATTAATGGAGGTGGTGTAGTTACGTAGGAGTAATGAATAGAGAGAAAGGTAGATAGAAGAGGGAGAGTAATGGGGGAGAAGTATTAAGGAAGAAGAAGAGTGAGAGTGGGAGCATGTGGGAGGTAGGGGAAAGGGAAGAGAGGAGGGGGAGGGACGGGTGGGGAAAAGGTGGTGGGTTGGTGCAGATTAGCAGTAGTGCGGGAGTTAAAACGCGCTGCTGCTAAGGAAGTAGCAGCAGCGCGCTTTGAGCAACGGCGCTACTGCTAACCGGGACCAAAAAGTGTGCCAATTTGAAATTTAGCAGCAGCGACCTCAGAAAAAGAGCGCTACTACTACATCCATAGCAGTAGCGCGGCTCGCGGCACCGCGCTGCTGCTAAATGGAGTTTGGTGGACACCGCCGGTCGAAGCGCGGTTTACACCGAGTGCGCTACTGCTAAAAATTTGTCAGTAGCGAGTTTCCCGCACACGCGCTACTACTAATTAGCAGCAACGCTCCTTTTTGAGCCGCGCTGCTTCTAAGATTCTGTGTATAGGCTTTTCCCTAGTAGTGTTGAGAAATATGTTGTTCTTAGTGTAACCCTTGTGCAATTTCCTTGTGAGCAGGGCTTGGATGATTCTCCGGCAGAGTCGTCGATCTTCCGCAGCCCCAGTTATTTCCCCAGAACGAAGCGTGCGAAGTGGTATGACAGGGAACCGCTTGATTGTTCCGCGTCGTCCTGTGGTGGTGCACGCGTGAAGATGCTTGATCGGTACAACCTTCTGTGGATCCTCTCTGTTTGTTTCGTCACATTGTTATTCTGCAATGAACTATTCGTAGTCCCTAATTTAAGCCTCCGACATGTGATGTTTAGTCATTTCGTTTTGTATTTTAGATCTGATATGCAATTGGAGTCCTAGGATCGTACTTTTTAGGAGAAATGAATACACTTCCGCACTAGTTTAGTTTCCACTTTTGTGTGAAATCTCAGATCTACTTAGGCCATTATCATGCTTTCCATGGTCAGTTTTGATGTGTTCTGAAATTATGATCTGCATCCAACTAAACACCTCATTGTTCCCTGCTGTAGCCTGATGGCTAGACGAACGGTGACAAGACCATCCGGTGATTTGCTGCTTGCAAACAACAGCTAGTAAATCGGTCACCGTGGGGGCGGGACATGAGATTCAGAGAAGAGATGTTGTTGCCTGCCTATACTAGTTCATATGTATCCAGCCGCCTAGATCTACCATACTCACCTCGTTTCACTGTGCTATTAGTAGTTCCTAGGCCATTAGTTCCTGCTTGCTTTTTTTGCTGCACAATGCTCATTTTGCTGTAGTGTCCATTTAGCAATTTTTTTACTATGTTTTGGCCTAGTTTTGTTCACGTGTATAATAAGCATCCTGAATGCTCACTTAGCAGTGTATTAATAACACTGCTAGTTTTGTTCACGTGTATTCAAATTAATACACTGTGTTATTAAACTGCATAATGCTCATCATGCTGGCTACTTGTCGATGTTCTCTGATAACTATAGACTGCCATGTCTTTTCCACTTTCCTTTTCGCTTTCTGTAATGCTAACTTGACGGCAACCCTATAGTTTGTTGGCTGTTGCAACCCAGCAGCGGCGCTTCCATTTTAAAGCATGTACTAGTGTACTAAAACTTGCAAAAGACACAAATCTTGAGCTTTCTTTATTGGCTTGTTGCTGCTTCTCCTTGTGTACAATGATTGATGTTGCTCTAGTTAGTGTTGTAGAGGAAGAAAGAGGATGCATTTATATTACTTGCTTCTGTTGCTTATATATAGACATGTATGTATGTTTACTTCATTTCTTCCTTGTCTCTCCAATCCCCTCCTAATGAATTTGTTTGCTCGATTTGGATTAGCAGGCTCGTCCTTGGACCAGATGTTCAAGTACAGCCCCATCCACCGCATCGACCTGGAGTCAGGTATGTAATCGTCTTGGTGAACAAATGGGACAGATGCTTCATGGCCTAATGATTGATGCTAAGCGTCAATACATGGATCTGTAGCGGTCCAGATGAAGAGCGTGATTTGATTTGTTTGGGTTTGAATTGATCGTGTGCGTGTGTGTGTCTACACGGGAGCATGCTTAAGTTACTACTGTACTGTTCTTTTATGTCCTGCTATAGTTTGACACTATTAATTAGGCTTGCTGGACATGTCATGGTACAAGCCTTTGTCTCTTTTAGCATCAACAAATGTTTATCTACTGTAAAGTACTCTTGGGTTCCATGTTAAAACAAACTAATGGCTATATATGTTAGTAATATTAAACAAAGCTATATGGTTGTTGATGATATATCTTAGTAATTTTCGTTTTGCATGTGTCCAATGCAAACATTACTATCAACTGTCAAGTTGATTCTAAAATGTCTCATGAACTTCATTATTCTATTATTTATTGTTAAATATGCTGTTTGATTTACTTCTATTTTGTTCCTAAATATTCTGTTTTGTAATGTGCAGATGCTAGGCTTTCATGTTTCTTCGAGAGCATCAGTACAAATAAGTCGGAGGAAGAATAGTTCTAGCTCATTGGAGCTAGTTCTGAGAGTAATGGAGTCCTTTATGCTGCTCCTATTTGTATGTGTGTTATATGATGTAGCAGAATCTGGCTCATGTGATTGTACACTTGTGGAGCTTGTTATCTGATTGTAAACTTGATGCTGATCACATTTGTATGTGTGTTATATGATGTAGCACTTTGATGGTTGATAACATTTGAAGTATTTCATGTGTTCTGTGTGCCAATTTAAATAATAGGTATTTATTTGCGTTACATTAAAAAATTGAGGAATATTGCCCTTACGGCTAGGACCTAGTACTAGAACCTGACAATGGGGACCCACCTGACTAGTGAACCCACTCTATGAAAAAAGAAAAAATGAAATTGTTGAGACAAAAAGGCCATGGCCCAAAAATAATAAGGCTGCAATGTTGGGCTTGATCCATGAAGCTGACAAAATATAAATGGGCTGAATTAATGGGCTTGGCCCATGTAAAACACTGAATTGCACCGGGCTGATTCTTGTGCCACATCAGATTGCCACGTCGGATGCCTACGTGGCATGGGGAGGCTGCTAGTGACCAAAAGAAAACAGTAGGCATATTTTGGTCATTAATTTCAGTTTACGACTGCCAGCTTTTGACCATCTGTTTTTGGTCACAAAAAGGTCACAAACGAAAAATAATGACCATTCAGTGACCAATAGTCAAGGTCACAAGTTGACATATTTCTTGTAGTGACTCTGCTACTGCTGCTACCGCTGCTGAGGCCTCTGCTAGCAAGCCGAAGAAGGCCATGGCTAAGAAGCCTGCTCACAAGCCAAGTGCTTCACCCTCAATGCCCTCACGACCAAGTTCCTCAGCAAAGCCCTCACGGCCAAATCTTCAAAGCCCTCACGGCCAATTCCTCAATCTGCTCCTCCTTCAAAGTCATTAGTTCCTCCGACAAAGTCCTCAGCTGCCCCCACTAAATCCTCTGCACCTGTGCATCTTGCCACGTGCCAAAGGACTACATGCATCTCAATTGCCTCAGGAGCTTCTGCGAGTTCCTCAGTGCACCAAATTCCTCAACTGGCCCCTCTCTACTGAAGAAAAAGGCCACTGCTGGACGAGGCCTTCGACCAAGTCCTCACAAGAAGCAGGTCGCCTTTCAAGTGCCTTCTAATGATGAGGCTGATGATGAAGAACTTGCTGAAATCATCAGAGACAGGCAGGCCAGGACCGCTAGAGCCAAAGGCAGCAATGTGCCAATGTTACTGGATCCGAAGTTGATCCTAGATTTCATTGATCTATGGCACAAGGACCCAAACACGCCTTTGCCGGAGATGAACCTCACTCCTTGTCAAAGTCATGTGTTGACTGCCTTCATTGAAGAAGAAAAGTGGAAATTTGAAGAAGGAAGAAGACTGAAGAAAGCGCAGTACAAGAAGCAGCGCTACCTAAAGGACAATGTCCTCACTCTTACCCCTGATCAACTCGTTGCCTTGCAAGCTGAGATCAAGCAACTGAGTGATGAATTCAATCGCTACTATGCTGACTGGAAGGGTGCCAAGGTCTGGTTCGTCAAGCTAACAAAGAATTTCACTTCAGGTGCTACTGCTCCTGCGCATATTGAAGTCACTCCGGTTGAAGCATCTGCTCAGCCTACTGAACAACATGCCAGCACCGCTGATGACAATCAGGCTGCTGAAGAAAATGAAAGTACCAGGGCTAATGACTGCATTCCAGCCACTGAAGAAATTGCCAGGGCATCCACTAGTGGTGCGCCTGAAGAAACTAAACCAAATTCCTCTGCTCCTCCTGCGCCTACACCAACTCCGATTCTTCCATCTGCATCAAATGCAAAGAAGAACAAGACTGCAGAGCGTGCAGCTGTGAAGAAAAGAAAGGCATCAACTTCATTAGATTCTTCAGCTCCAAAGAAGATGAAGCCTTTGAAAAGCTCAATTAACAACCCAATTGATGTCGTTCCTGTCTCATTCATGCCATCAAAGGACCTTGTTCCTTTTGGTGAAGATTATGTGATTCCAAGCGAATCCGATGAAGAGAATCCTTTTGTTGCTTCATCAGAGCAGTTGGATGAAGAAATTGAAGTGGATGCAATCCCTTCAACACCAGTTGTCCCCTCGCCTATGCCTCAGTTTACTGTTGAAGAGGCCGGTGTTGAAGAAATAGAAGATGAGGATGTGGACATTGGTTGTACCATACCTGTGCTGAATGATGACTTTTGGGAAAGTCAGCACCCCAACTCTCCAATGTTGACTCCACTTCAAGCAATTCCTCAGTCCCCTGCTGCTACTGAAGTACAAACGGGATCTGAATAACCTCATGCAACCTGTCCATGAAGAAATTCCAGCCACTAGTGCTGATGAAAATGTAAATGAAGAATTGAAGACCCAGGCTGCTGCTGAAGAAGAACCTCCAATTCCTCAGCCTGTGGATCCTAATATTATGATTCCTGAGGTGGTGATGCAATTGACTGATACTCCTCAGCCCAAGCCAAAGTATCCCTTCTCAAAGAAGCAGAAATTCAAGGCTAATGACTTCTTCAGCGAGCATGTTTTCTTCACTGAATTCAACCCTTATGACAATGCTCGTCTTAGAAGGAAGCGCTTCTGGACTGCCAGCCAGGCCAATTTCTATTCTTCACTGCTTTTCAACAAGGACAAAGTCTTCGACCACGAGAATATTCCTCACGTGGACATGGAATCAATGCCTTGCTTCTCTCAAGTCCTCAGTATGCTTCATAATGCAGGACTGCTGAACTTTTGCTCTGATATAGTTGATTAGAATGAAGAGCTTATTCTTCAGTTCTACGCCACACTGCACATCACAGGTGATGTTGATGATACCAACACTTGGGTGTTGGACTGGATGACCGAAAACACTCATTACAAGGCACCGGCATCTGAATTACTTCATGCCCTGCCAATCAGTCCTCCACCTGAAGGTGCTCGTTGTCTGGACCAAGAGCCTGAACTCACTGCTCAGTACATGCAAGTGCTCATGAAGCCTCTGAAGCCTGGTCAAGCCCCAGGGACAAAATTCCTCATGAAGGAATTGATGTATGTGCGAAGAACCGTCTATCGCATTCTAACAAAGACTATGAGTCCTATCAAAGGCCACGACTCATCTGATGAGGAAATTGTTGGCATCATGAAGAATATGCTATTCAACATCATGCATGGTATTCCTGTCAACTATCATGATTTCTTCATGCGGACTCTGGCAAATGTTGCACTTTCTCCGTTTGAGCTGAAGCCTTATGCTCCTTGGATCATGAGATTCCTAAGAACAAGGTCTTCACTGAACTACAAAGCTGACTTTCAGAATCACCTCAGCTACTTGCCACCGATTGAAGTCCTCAAGCAGACATATTCTTCAGCTGATGAGAAGGGCAAGGCACAAGCTATTGTCGATGAAGGTATTCGTCCATTGGATGGTCAGTTCCGCAAAGCTTCATCTTATTCCACCAATGATGACTCTGCCACTCATGATTCTGCTGCCAATGCATCCAAGCCAAATCCTCAAGCAACTACTCCTCGTGTGATGACTGACCGTGAGCTGCTTCTTAGTCTTCACCAGAAGGTGGATCAAAACCACAAATGGGTTAAGCGTCAGTTTGGCTCTATTCTTCACAACATGACTGCTACACATAATGCAGTGAAGAAAAACCATTACTACCTCCATGAAGTCCTCGATCGCACCTGGGCTATTCTGTCTCATCTCTATGGTGAAGAAGATTTTAAGAAAATGGGTTTCAAAGAAGATTTTGACTGGTCTGTTCCTCCACCGAATAAATACAAGAAGGTCAAGGTTCCTTCCTTGGTCGCCACTTCATATTCTTCATCACGCGACAAAGACGAGTGTGAAGACTTGGACGACACTGCGGCAGGCCCTACATCGACTCAAGACCCCAACAACGCTGGCGCTCCTCCATCATCATGATATTCTTCAGGAGCTTTAGTCCTCATTTTCAACCCTTTTGGTCATTCGATGACAAAGGGGGAGAAATTTGAGTTAGTCTTCAAGCGGGTCTATCTTATATGGGTGTTTTTTTGTTAAGTTACAACTCTCGTTCTTTTGATGACTTTGCTGGATCAAGTTGTAATCTTAAACTCTATGGTGGCCTGATACTTTTGCTGAGTTCTTCTGCATGCTTATTCCTCATTAATGTTAATGCACGCATGCTGAATTACATCAGTCACCATATTTCATCATGCATTTCAAATTCTTCATACTATATGTCAAATGCGTGTACGAATTACAAGATATATGGGGAGATCTCCATGATTATACTCTTCAAGTGTTCATTGCTTCAAAAGCAAATTCCTCACTATGCACATCTTCAGGGGGAGTTCTTCTACATCTTGCAATCAAATTCCTCAATATCAGTATTTACACTTCATATGTTTATCCCCGTTGAAAACTTAACCTATATTGTCATCAATCACCAAAAAGGGGGAGATTGTAAGTGCATCTAGTGCCCCTTAGTGATTTTGAGTGTATTGAAGACTTATAGGTTAAGGGACTGATGTGTTTGTGAGTGTACACAGGTCTATAAGTCTATGAGGAGTTTGATATTTATAGAGAAAGTCGACCCCTAAAACAAAGTTCTTCAACTGAAGACTTTGGATTTCTGAAGACTTCCTGAAGACTTTGAAAGTGAAGAAATTGGTGTGACCTTGAAGACATGGCAATCATTTCAGGAACATGAAGCGTGAAGACTTTTGTTTTCGTAGTTTCATTTTCTCTTTCTTGAGTCATAGGAAACAACGTACTATTAAAGGGGATCGAGGGAATACTAAGGAAAATTTCCATGTGATTCTCAACTCAAAATCCTACACCTACCAATCCCTTCGAGTGAAGCCATTGGAAATCTCATACAATTCAGTCAATTTCTTCAGTAACAGAGACGAAGTTCTTCTGGTTGCCGAGGAATTTGTTCTAGCTGAGGAGTTAGGAATTCGCCAGTGCGGATTGCCTACACAGTGAGAAACATGATAGCCCTGAGGAATTTTAGAGTCAAAATTCCGACCGTTGCTGTGCTATGCGCCAGCTGTCCCAAAATATCTACCCACCTAACGGTCATATCATTGAAGGACATTTATGTTTATCATGTCGGGCTGCTCCCTAGGCTATAAATAGCCGCCCCCTACAACCACTAGCTGGTTGGCTACTCCGAGAGAAACTGACACTTGTCATTTGAGAGCATCCCATGCTCCGAGGACTTTGAGTGAAAATCATCAAGTGAGGAAAACCCAAACCCAACACACCTACAACCCAAAGTGATTGAGCATCACTAAAGAGATTGATCTTACGTGGATCCGACGCTTGTTAGCTTTGAAGACTGTGCTTCTTCCAAACGGATAGGCATCATGGTCTAGAGCATCCAAGAGGAATTGTGGATCACCGAGTGACCTAGTCTGTGAAGGTTTGAAAGTCACCTGAAGACTTACCACGAGTGATTGGGAGAGGTCTGTGTGACCTTAGCTCAAGGAGAATACGGTGAGGACTGAGTGTCTGGGACTGTGTGTCCTCAGGTTTAAATACCTAGCCACTCCAACCAGACGTACAACTGAGACAACAGTTGGAACTGGTCTACCAAATCATTGTCTTCACCAAGCTTACTGGTTCTATTTCCTCAACTCTTTCATTTCCTCACTTCAGTTGTTGTGTGTCTGTTCATAACAGTTTGAAGACTTTGACTGAAGACTTTCTCAATTTCCTCAGTTCAATTTCTTCAGTCTATCCGTCTTCATCCTGTGCTATCCTGTGTTTACGCTTTTTGTACTCTGTGCTTGTCTTCATTTCATCACGATGACTATGCTTGTGTTCTGTTGTGTTTACTTGTGAGTAATTATTCCGCTGCAAGTAGTTCTTCGCTAAGGAATTCCCTCACTAGCAAATTCCTCAGTGAAGAATTCATAAAAATCGCCTATTCACCCCCCCTCTAGTCGATATAACGCACTTTCAAGGTTAGCAACTTTGTCCTTTCATCTCTCATTGCTAGATTAGCTCTTGCAATGCTTTGTATAGTGATTAATTTGTGATTTCAGTAATTTGGGAGGAATTATATGTGCTAGTATTTGATTTATATGCAATTTGAGGTAAAAAATAACACTTAGTTTGCATATGTAGGTGTGGTTTACTTAGTGCCTACTAAATCTCCATCGTAACCACCATCGATTGCCTGCACCGTCCTGTTGCCGGCATCACCTTTGTGGTGAGGCTCTTGTTCATGAATGTTTTACATTATCAAATTGATGTTCGTGTGATTTGGATATATAGTTACTCGTATAATTATCTTAGCCGTACGTTGTTTGTTATACATAGTGCCATGGTTTTGATATCTGTCCCCGTCGGCCCTCGTCCTTGTTATGATTCAGATGTGGTATATTCTCTTTTAAAACTAGTTGTTGCATTTCGTGTTTATGACAAATTTGTTGGGGAACGTAGCAAAAATTCAAAATTTTCCTACGAGTCACCAAGATCTATCTATGGAGAGACTAGCAACGAGGGGAAGAAGAGTGCATCTACATACCCTTGTAGATCGCTAAGCGGAAGCATTCAAGAGAACGGTGTTGAAGGAGTCGTACTTGTCGTGATCCAAATCATTGGAGATCCTAGTGCCGAACGGACGGCACCTCCGCGTTCAACACACGTATAGCCCGGTGACGTCTCCCACGCCTTGATCCAGCAAGGAGAGAGGGAGAGGTTGAGGAAGACTCCATCCAGCAGTAGCACAACGGCGTGGTGGTGATGGAGGAGCGTGGTGATCCAGCAGGGCTTCGCCAAGCACCGCGGGAGAGGAGAAGGGAGAGAGGTAGGGCTGCGCCAAGAGGAGAGGTTCCCATGTCCCTGGCAGCCCCAAAACCCCCACTATTTATAGGAGGAGGGGAGGTGGCTGCGCCCCCATCTAGGGTTACCACCCTAGGGGTGCGGCAGCCCTAGATGGGACTTGGAGGGGGCGGCCAAGAGGGGGAGAGAGGGGGCGCGCCCTAGGGTGGGCCTTTAGGCCCATCTGCGCCTAGGGTTTCCCCTCTCCCCTCCTAGCTGCGCCTTGGGCCTTGGGGGGAGGGGCCCCCACCCCATCTGGGGCTGGTCCCTTTCCACACTAGGCCCATGCAACCCTCCGGGGTTGGTGGCCCCTCCCGGTGGACCCCCGAAACCCTTCCGGTGGTCCCGGTACATTACCGAAAAACCCGGAAACTCTTCCGGTGACCAAAACATCACTTCCCATATATAATTCTTTACCTCCGGACCATTCCGGAACTCCTCGTGACGTCCGGGATCTCATCCGGGACTCCGAACAACATTCGGTAACCACACACAAACTTCCTTTGTAACCCTAGCGTCATCGAACCTTAAGTGTGTAGACGCTACGGGTTCGGGAACCATGCAGACATGACCGAGACAGTCTCCGGTCAATAACCAACAGCGGGATCTGGATACCCATGTTGGCTCCCACATGTTCCACGATGATCTCATCGGATGAACCATGATGTCAAGGACTCAATCGATCCCATATAGAATTCCCTTTGTCTAACGGTATTGTACTTGCCCGAGATTCGATCCTCGGTATACCGATACCTTGTTCAATCTCGTTACCGGCAAGTCTCTTTACTCGTTCCGTAACACATCATCCCGTGATCAACCCCTTGGTCACATTGTGCAAATTATGATGATGTCCTACCGAGTTGGCCCAGAGATACCTCTCCGTTTACACGGAGTGACAAATCCCAGTCTCGATTCGTGCCAACCCAACAGACACTTTCGGAGATACCTATAGTGCACCTTTATAGCCACCCAGTTACGTTGTGATGTTTGGTACACCCAAAGCATTCCTACGGTATCCGGGAGTTGCACAATCTCATGGTCTAAGGAAAAGATACTTGACATTAGAAAAGCTTTAGCATACGAACTACACGATCTTTGTGCTAGGCTTAGGATTGGGTCTTCTCCATCACATCATTCTCCTAATGATGTGATCCCGTTATCAATGACATCCAATGTCCATGGTTAGGAAACCGTAACCATCTATTGATCAACGAGCTAGTCTACTAGAGGCTCACTAGGGACATGGTGTTGTCTATGTACCCACACATGTATCTGAGTTTCCTATCAATACAATTATAGCATGGATAATAAACGATTATCATGAACAAGGAAATATAATAATAACTAATTTATTATTGCCTCTAGGGCATATTTCCAACAGTCTCCCACTTGCACTAGAGTCAATAATCTAGTTCACATCGCCATGTGATTAACACTCACAGGTCACATCGCCATGTGACCAACATCCAAAGAGTTTACTAGTGTCATTAAACTAGTTCACATCATCATGTGATTAAGGCTCAATGAATTCTGGGGTTTGATTATGTTTTGCTCGTAAGAGAGGTTTTAGTCAACGGGTCTGCAACATTCAGATCCGTATGTACTTTGCAATTCTCTATGTCATATTGTAAATGCTGCTTCCACGCTCCACTTGGAGCTATTCCAAATGGTTGCTCCACTATACGTATCCGGTTTGCTACTCAGAGTCATTCGGGTAGGTGTTAAAGCTTGCATCGACATAACCCTTTACGTCGAACTCTTTATCACCTCCATAATCGAGAAACAACTCCTTATTCCTCTAAGGATAATTTTGACCGCTATCTGGTGATCCACTCCTTGATCACCTTTGTACCCACTTGCCAGATATGTAGCAAGGCACACATCAGGTGCGGTACACAACATAGCATACTGTAGAGCCTACATCTAAAGCATAGGGGACGACCTTTGTCCTTTCTCTCTTTTCTGCCATGGTCGAGCTTTAACTCTTAACTTCATGCCTTACATCTCAGGCAAGAACTCCTTCTTTGAATGATCCATCTTGAACACCTTCAAGATCATGTCAAGGTATGTGCTCATTTGAAAGTACCATTAAGCGTTTTTGATCTATCCTCATAGATCTTGATGCTCAATGTTCAAGTAGCTTAATCCAGGTTTTCTATTGAAAAACACCTTTCAAATAACCCTATATGCTTTCCAGAAATTCTACATCATTTCTGATCAACAATATGCCAACAACATATACTCATCAGAAATTCTATGGTGCTCCCACTCACTTCTTTGGAAATACAAGTTTCTCATGAACTTTGTATAAACCCAAAATCTTTGATCATCTCATCAAAGCGCACATTCCAACTCCGAGATGCTTACTCCAGTCCTTAGAAGGATTGCTGGAGCTTTGTATACCTTTTAGCATCCATAGGATCGACAAAACCTTTCTGATTGTATCGCATACAACCTTTCCTTACGAAGACTGGTAAGGAAACTCGTTTTGACATCCATCTGCCAGATTTCATAAATACAGCTTATGCTAACATGATTCCGACGGACTTAAGCATCGCTACGGATGAGAAAATCTCATCGTAGTCAACTCCTTGAACTTGTGAAAAACTCTTCGCCACAAGTCGAGCTTCATAGACGGTGACATTACCGTCCACGTCCGTCTTCTTCTTAAAGATCCATTTATCTCAATGGCTTGCCCATCATCGGGCAAGTCCACCAAAGGCCATGCTTTGTTCTGATACATGGATCCTATCTCGGATTTCATGGTTTCTAACCATTTGTTGGAATATGGGCCCACCATTGCTTCTCCATAGCTTGTAGGTTCATTGTTGTCTAGCAACATGACCTTCAAGACAGGATCACCGTACCACTCCGAAGCAGTACGCGTCCTTGTCGTCCTACGAGGTTCGGTAGTGACTTGATCCGAAGCTTCATGATCAATATCATAAGCTTCCACTTCAATTGGTGTAGGTGCCACGGGAACAACTTCTTGTGCCCTGCTAGACACTGGTTGAAGTGATGATTCAATAACCTCATCAAGTCTCCACTATCCTCCCACTTAATTCCCGAGACAAACCTTTCCTCGAGAAAGGACCCGATTCAAGAAACAATCCCTATTGCTTTCGGATCTGAATTAGGAGGTATACCCAACTGTTTTGGGTGTCCTATGAAGATGCATTTATCCGTTTTTGCTCTGAGCTTATCACGATGAAACTTTTTCACATAAGCGTC
Source organism: Triticum aestivum (assembly GCF_018294505.1). Taxonomy (NCBI): domain Eukaryota; kingdom Viridiplantae; phylum Streptophyta; class Magnoliopsida; order Poales; family Poaceae; genus Triticum; species Triticum aestivum. Next base: position 6,747,878 of record NC_057801.1, read on the forward strand.
GCAGCCCCAAACTTTCAAGAAACGACAGCTTAGGTTTCTCTAAACCATAGTTCTCACGGTGTCATCTCAACGGAATTACGTGGTGCCCTATAAAGTGAGTGCGGTTGTCTCTAATGCCTAACCCATGAACGATAGTGGTAATTCGATAAGAGACATCGTGGTACGCACCATATCCAATAGGGTGCAACTATAATGTTTGGACACACCATCACACTATGGTGTTCCAGGCGGTATTTATTGTGAAACAATTTCCACAATGTCTTAATTGCGTGCCAAAGCTCGTAACTTAGATACTCATCTCTATGATCATATCATAGACATTTTATCCTCTTGTCACAATGATCTTCAACTTCACTCTGAAATTACTTGAACCATTCAATAATTCAGACTTGTGTTTCATCAAGTAAATATACTCAACATCTACTCGAATCATGTGTGAAGTAAGAACATAACGATATTCACTGCATGCCTCAGCACTCATTGGACTGCACACATCAAAATGTGTTACTTCCAACAAGTTGCTATCTTGTTCCATCTTGCTGAAAACGAGGCTTTTCAGTCATCTTGCCCATGTGGTATGATTTGCATATCTCAAGTGATTCAAAATCAAGTGAGTCCAAACGATCCATCTGCATGGAGTTTCTTCATGCGTATACACCAATAGACATGGTTCACATGTCTCAAACTTTTCAAAAACGAGTGAGTCCAAAGATCCATCAACATGGAGCTTCTTCATGCGTTTTATACCAATATGACTTATATGGTAGTGCCACAAGTAAGTGGTACTATCATTACTATCTTATATCTTTTGGCATCAAAATGTGTATCACTACGATCGAGATTCAATAAACCATTCGTTTCAGGTTTAATACTAATCTTGATGGTAGAGGGAGCGTGCGACGTTTGATCACATCAAACTTGGAAACACTTCCAACACATATCGTCATCTCACCTTTAGCTAGTCTCCGTTTATTCCGTAGCTCTTTATTTCGAGTTACTAACACTTAGCAACCGAACCGGTATCTAATACCCTTGTGCTATTAGGAGTACTAGTATAGTACATATTAACATAATGTATATCCAATATACTTCTATTGACCTTGTCAGCCTTCTCATTTACCAAGTATCTAGGGTGATTCTGCTCCAGTGGCTGTTCCCCTTATTTCTGAAGCACTTAGTCTCGGGTTTGGGTTCAACCTTGGGTTTCTTCACTAGAGTACCAGCTGATTTGCCGTTTCATGAAGTATCCATTCTTGCCCTTGCCCTTCTTGAAACTAGTGGTTCAACCATCAACAATTGATGCTCCTTCTTGATTTCTACTTTCGCGGTGTCAAACATCGCGAATATCTCAAGGATCATCATATCTACCCCTGATTTGTTATAGTTCATCACAAAACTCTAGAGCTTGGTGGCAATGACTTTGGAGAAACATCACTATCTCATCTGGAAGATCAACTCCCACTCGATTCAAGTGATTGTTGCACTCAGACAATCTGAGCACAAGCTCAACGATTGAGCTTTTCTCCCTTAGTTTGCAGGCTAAGAAAGTCGTCGGAGGTCTTATACCTCTTGACATGGGCACGAGCCTGAAATCCCAATTTCAGCCCTTGAAACATCTCATATGTTCCGCGACGTTTCGAAAACGTCTTTGGTGCCTCAACTCTAAACCGTTTAACTGAACTATCACGTAGTTATCAAAACGTGTATGTCCGATGTTCGCAACATCCACAAACGACGTCTGGGGTTCAGCGCACTGAGCGGTGCATTAAGGACATAAGCTTTCTACTGATCGCACAATCGCTACTGTCAACTTTCAACTGTATTTTCTCTAGGAACATATCTAAACAGTGGAACTAAAGCGCGAGCTTACGACATAATTTGCAAAGATCTTTTGACTATGTTCAGCATAATTAAGTTCATCTAATGAACTCCCACTCAGATAGACATCCCTCTAGTCATCTAAGTGATTATATGATCCGAGTCAACTAGGCCGTGTCCGATCATCACGTGAGACGGACTAGTCATCATCGGTGAACATCTTCATGTTGATCGTATCTACTATACGACTCATGCTCGACTTTTCGGTCTCTGTGTTCCGAGGCCATGTCTGTACATGCTAGGCTCGTCAAGTTAACCCTAAGTGTTTTGCATGTGTAAAATTGTCTTACACCCGTTGTATGTGAACATAAGGATCTATCACACCCGATCATCACGTGGTGCTTCGAAACGACGAACTTTAGCAACGGTGCACAGTTAGGAGAGAACACTTCTTGAAATTGTTGTAAGGGATCATCTTATTTACTACCGTTGTTCTAAGCACATAAGATGCATAAATATGATAAACATCACATGCAATCAAATAGTGACATGATATGGCCAATATCATCTTGCTCCTTTTGATCTCCATCTTCAGGGCTCCATGATCATCATCGTCACCGGCATGACACCATGATCTCCATCATCATGATCTCCATCATCGTGTCTTCATGAAGTTGTCTCGCCAACTATTACTTCTACTACTATGGCTACCGGTTAGCAATAAAGTAAAGTAATTACATGGCGTTGTTCAATGACACGCGGGTCATACAATAAATAAAGACAACTCCTATGGCTCCTGCCGGTTGTCATACTCATCGACATGCAAGTCGTGATTCCTATTACAAGAACATGATCAATCTCATACATCACATATATTCACCACATTCTTCTTGGCCATATCACATCACATAGCATACCCTGCAAAAACAAGTTAGACGTCCTCTAATTGTTGTTTGCATGTTTTACGTGGCTGCTATGGGTTTCTAGCAAGAATGTTTCTTACCTACGCAAAACCACAACGTGATATGCCAATTGCTATTTACCCTTCATAAGGACCCTTTTCATCGAATCCGTTCCGACTAAAGTGGGAGAGACTGGCACCCGCTAGCCACCTTATGCACCAAGTGCATGTCAGTCGGTGGAACCTGTCTCACGTAAGTATACGTGTAAGGTCGGTCCGGGCCGCTTCATCCCACAATACCGTCAAAACAAGATTGGACTAGTAACGGTAAGCATATTGAACAAAATCAACGCCCACAAGTACTTTGTGTTCTACTCGTGCAAAGAATCTACGCAATAGACCTAGCTCATAATGCCACTGTTGGGGAACGTAGCAGAAATTCAAAATTTTCCTACGAGTCACCAAGATCTATCTATGGAGAGACTAGCAATGAGGGGAAGAAGGGTGCATCTACATACCCTTGTAGATCGCTAAGCGGAAGCGTTCAAGAGAACGGGGTTGAAGGAGTCGTACTCGTCGTGATCCAAATCACCGGAGATCCTAGTGCCGAACGAACGGCACCTCCGCGTTCAACACACGTACAGCCCGGTGACGTCTCCCATGCCTTGATCCAGCAAGGAGAGAGGGAGAGGTTGAGGAAGACTCCATCCAGCAGCAGCACAACGGCGTGGTGGTGATGGAGGAGCGTGGTGATCCAGCAGGGCTTCGCCAAGCACCACGGGAGAGGAGAAGGGAGAGAGGTAGGGCTGCGCCAAGAGGAGAGGTTCCCATGTCCCTGGCAGCCCCAAAACCCCCACTATTTATAGGAGGAGGGGAGGTGGCTGCGCCCCCATCTAGGGTTACCACCCTAGGGGTGCGGCAGCCCTAGATGGGACTTGGAGGGGGCGGCCAAGAGGGGGAGAGGGGGGGCGCGCCCTAGGGTGGGCCTTTAGGCCCATCTGCGCCTAGGGTTTCCCCTCTCCCTTGCTAGCTGCGCCTTGGGCCTTGGTGGGAGGCACACCAGCCCACTCTGGGGCTGGTCCCTTTCCACACTAGGCCCATGCAAGCCTCCGGGGCTGGTGGCCCCTCCCGGTGGACCCCCGAAACCCTTCCGGTGGTCCCGGTACATTACCGGTGACCCCGGAAACACTTCCGGTGGCCAAAACCTCACTTCCTGTATATAATTCTTTACCTCCGGACCATTCCGGAACTCATCGTGACGTCCGGAATCTCATCCGAGACTCCGAACAACATTCGGTAACCACATACAAACTTCCTTTATAACCCTAGCGTCATTGAACCTTAAGTGTCTAAACCCTACGGGTTCGGGAACCATGCAGACATGACCGAGACGTTCTCCGGTCAATAACCAACAGCGGGATCTGGATACCCATGTTGGATCCCACATGTTCCACGATGATCTCATCGGATGAACGACGATGTCAAGGACTCAATCGATCCCGTATACAATTCCCTTTGTCTAACGGTATTGTACTTGCCCGAGATTCGATCGTTGGTATACCGATACCTTGTTCAATCTCGTTACCGGCAAGTCTCTTTACTCGTTCCGTAACACATCATCCCGTGATCAACCCCTTGGTCACATTGTGCACATTATGATGATGTCCTACCGAGTGGGCCCAGAGATACCTCTCCGTTTACACGGAGTGACAAATCCCAGTCTCGATTCGTGCCAACCCAACAAACACTTTCGGAGATACCTGTAGTGCACCTTTATAGCCACCCAGTTACGTTGTGATGTTTGGTACACCCAAAGCATTCCTACGGTATCCGGGAGTTGCACAATCTCATGGTCTAAGGAAAAGATACTTGACATTAGAAAAGCTTTAGCATACGAACTACACGATCTTTGTGCTAGGCTTAGGATTGGGTCTTCTCCATCACATCATTCTCCTAATGATGTGATCCCGTTATCAATGACATCCAATGTCCATGGTTAGGAAACCGTAACCATCTATTGATCAACGAGCTAGTCTACTAGAGGCTCACTAGGGACATGGTGTTGTCTATGTACCCACACATGTATCTGAGTTTCCTATCAATACAATTATAGCATGCATAATAAACGATTATCATGAACAAGGAAATATAATAATAACTAATTTATTATTGCCTCTAGGGCATATTTCCAACAAAATTATGCCCATCAAGTTGACATAGATATTTTTATCTAGGAGGTATGTGAACCGGAAATTCCAAACGACCCTATTGTCGAGAGGTTAAATTTAGTTGAAGCAGAAAACAATTACTTGAAGGAAAAAATAAGAAAAATTGAGGAGGAGAACATGATATTGGAGTTGCATGTTGCGGATGTCGTCGATGATCACAAGATCAAGATGGAGAAAATGCGCTTGAAAGATTAGAAAATATGCCATTGATAGTTAGGCTTGGTATCATTATGTTGTTGGATCAATTGTTACCTTAGTTGCAATCTTGATCGCATTTGTTGTTGCATTTAAGTGCCTTAGCTAGAGAGTTATTTGTTTGTTGCATTTAAGTGTTGTATGAACTACATATATGTACGAACTTTATGTAGGAACTTGTATAAATTTGGTCTTTTCGGTGTTGTGTAATGAAGATGAGCCGACAATGGATGTATGATGACCGATGCTCTCCCGAGTTCATTAATGGCGTGCATACTTTTCTGCTTGCTGCTGAGGCAAACAAGCGGGCGGATGGTTTTATGCCTTGTCCATGTGCTGGCTGTAACAATGGTCACAATTACTCTACGTCAAGAACCATTCACGTCCACCTATTTGAGTACGGTTTCATGCCCCACTATACTGGTTGGACCAAGCACGGAGAAAGAGGGGTTATGATGGAAGACAATGAAGAAGAAGAGGACGACGACAGCTATCCTGGCCATGGGTTCCCTGAATATGATGATACAACAATGGGGGAAGAAGCTGAGCCGGCAATGCGGGAAGAAGCTGAAGAAGAGGCATCATATGAGCCCGTTGATGATCTAGGTCGGGCCATTGCTGATGCAAAGAGAAACTGCGCAAGTGATTCGGAGAAGAAGAAGTTGCAGCGCATGTTAGAGGATCACAAGAAATTGTTGTACCTGAATTGCGAAGCTGACAAAAAAAAGTTGGGCACCACACTAGAATTGCTGCAATGGAAGGCAGAGAATGGTGTATCTGACAAGGGATTTGGAAAGTTGCTGGTAATGATAAAGAATATGCTTCCAAAGGACAACGAATTGCCCGAGAGTACGTATGAAGCAAAGAAGGCTGTCTGCCCTCTAGGGTTAGAGGTGCAAAAGATACATGCATGCCCTAATGACTGCATCCTCTACCGCGGTGAGTACGAGGATTTGAACGCTTGCCCGATATGCGGTGCATTACGTTATAAGATCAGTCATGATGACCCTGGTGATGTCGAGGGCGAGCGCCCCAGGAAGAAGATTCCTGCCAAGGTGATGTGGTATGCTCCTATAATACCACGGCAAAAAACGTTTATTCCAAAACAAAGAGCATGCAAAGGTGATGCGATGGCACGGAAAAGACCGGAAGAAAGACGGAAAGTTGAGAGTACCCGTTGACGGGTCGCAGTGGAGAAAAATCGAGAGGAAGTACTGGGAGGAGTTTGCAGGTGACCCAAGGAACATATGGTTTGGTCTAAGCGCAGATGGCATTAATCCTTTTAGGGAGCAGAGCAGCAACCCTAGCACGTGGCCTGTGACTCTATGTTTGTATAACCTTCCTCCTTGGTTGTGCATGAAGCGGAAGTTAATTATGATTCCAGTGCTCATCCAAGGACCTAAGCAACCCGGCAACGACATTGATGTGTACCTAAGGCCATTAGTTGAAGAACTCTTATAGCTGTGGAATGGAACAGGTGTACGTGCGTGGGATGAGCACGGACAGGAAGCATTTGACCTAAAGGCGTTGTTGTTCGTGACCATCAATGATTAGCCTGCTCTCAGTAACCTTTCAGGACAGACAAACAAGGGATACCGCGGATGCACACACTGTTTGGATGATACCGACAGTATATATTTGGATAGTTGTAGGAAGAATGTGTACCTGGGACATCGTTGATTTCTTCCGAGCGGGCATCCCGTAAGAAAGAAAGGCAAGCATTTCAAAGGTGAGGCGGATCACCGGACGAAGCCTCGCCACCGTACTGGTGCTGATGTACATGATATGGTCAAGGATTTGAAGGTAATATTTGGAAAGGGTCCTGGCGGACAACCTGTTCCGAAGGACGCTGATGGACGCGCACCCATGTGGAAGAAGAAATCTATATTTTGGGACCTGCCATATTGGAAAGACCTAGAGGTCCGCTCCGCAATCGACATGATGCACGTGATGAAGAATGTTTGTGTGACCCTGCTTGGCTTCTTGGGCGTGTATGGGAATACAAAATATACACCAGAGGCACGGGAGGACCAGCAATGTATGCACGGAAAAGACGACATACATCAGGGTCAGGCCAGCTACGCTCTTACCAAAGAAGAGAAGGAAATCTTCTTTGAATGCCTACTCAGTATGAAGGTACCGTCTGGCTTCTCGTCGAATATAAAGGGAATAATAAATATGGCAGAGAAAAAGTTACAGAACCTAAAGTCTCATGACTGCCATGTGATTATGACGCAACTGCTCCTGGTTGCATTGAGGGGGCTTCTACCGGAAAACGTTCGATTAGCCATTGTGAAGCTATGTGCATTCCTCAATGCAATCTCTCGGAAGGTATTCGATCCAGAAATCATACCAAGGTTACAAAATGATTTGGTGCAATGTCTTGTTAGTTTTGAGTTGGTGTTCCCACCATCCTTCTTCAACATCATGACGCACATCCTAGTTCACCTTTGCAAAGAGATTAACGTTTTGGGTCCTGTATTTCTACACAATATGTTCCCCTTTGAGAGGTTCGTGGGAGTCTTGAAGAAATATGTTCATAACCGTGCTAGGCGAGAAGGAAGCATCTCAAAGGGCCATGAAAATGAGGAGGTCATTGAGTTTTGTATTGACTTTATTTTTGACCTTAAGCCGATTGGTGTTCCTGAATCGTGGCATAAGGGAAGACTGGATGGAAAAGGCACGCTAGGAGGGCATCAAATAATATGTATGGACGTGCATTCTCTCACTGAAGCACACTACACAGTTCTACAGAGTTCCGTCTTGGTGGCTCCGTATATGGAGGAAAACAAGAATTTTCTACACTCCAAACACCCGGAGCAGTCTGACAACTGGATTACACATGAACAAACTAGGAATTTCGCCGGTTGGTTGCAGAAACGTGCCATGCATGATGGCGATATTGAAGATGACATGTACTTGCTGTCCCAGTTACCATCTTCGAATATAATGACTTTTAAAGGGTACGAGATAAATACGAATACATTTTACACGATCGCCCAAGATAAGAAGAGCACCAACCAAAATAGTGGTGTCCGCTTTGATGCAACTACCAACACGAGAAAGGAAACATATTATGGTTACATAGAGGACATATGTGAACTTAACTGTGGAGGTAGTTTGCAGGTCCCTTTGTTTTGGTGCAAATGGGTCGATATGACACGAGGTGGGGTAACGAAAGACCCACAGTACGGAATGACAACAGTGGATCTCAACAATCTTGCATATGCAGACGAACCATTCGTCCTAGCCAATGATGTGGCGCAAGTTTTTTATGTGAAAGACATGTCTACCAGGCCGAGAGAAAAGAAAACATAAGGAAGCGAATGGATCGTACGATGAGCCAAAGCACCACATAGTTCTTTCAGGGAAAAGAAACATCGTGGGAGTGGATGACAAGACAGACATGTCAGAAAATTATGAAAAGTTTGATGAAATTGCTCCATTCACAGTGAATATTGACCCGAGCATCCAGTTAAATGATGAAGATTTTCCATGGCTATGACGCAAAGGGACACACGCAAAGAAAAAGTTTCACACCCAAAGATCTGGAATGTGATCGGCTTCACTATCATCACGTTCTTCTGTGTTTCACACCCAGGAGGGAATCTCTGTAATAGTTAGGGTAGTTATGTGTTTTGGCATTTGAAACGCGAGGAAATTTTATGTGCAAACAAATTCTTTCATGCATTTACTGTTTTTTTCAGCTAAATGACCCTGAAATTGAAAGACATTTCAAATGAACTCAGAAAAGGTTGAAATTTGGCATGGTATCATAATTTCACCCACATAGCATGTGCAAAAAAGTAGAGAGGGTTACCGCAAAAACTGGATGAACTTCGTGTACAAAATGGACAATCTCTTTCGAAGTATCAGGGTTTCGGATGGAAACTCATCTGTTACAAAGGCATTTCATTTTTTAAATAACCTACCAAATTGAATATAATGATAAAACACACTAATACTGAACATAAGAAAAAAGAGTCACTGAAAAATCTATTTTCAAAGTTAAGTTATTCACAAACTAGTGATTCACACAAATTTCAAATAATTCAAAATTTAAAGTATTCAAATTTGAAAACCACCGGCACTAACATAAAGTTTGTAATTTTTTGTACCTAAAGCAAAAATATTCACAAAGAAACTCTAAATACAGCAAAAAAACAACTCAAAAATAAATAAAACACAAATAAATAAATCACAAAAATTAAGAAAATAAAAAAGCCCGCCTACTGGGCCAGAGCGGCCTACATACGACTAGAAATCTAACGTGTTGTTGGGCCAGGATGCAGGCCCGCAAAGGGCCAGTAGGCCCACAGGGCAGCAGAGAACAGGTAAGCCCAGTAGGCCTGCTTTGGAGAGGAGCTCAAGAGAGCTACCGCATTGGTGCTTATAATTAAACCAGTGCGGACGCCCCTCGGCTAGCGAGGTGGGACTAAACTTGCCGCACCGCACCTGCGCCAGCGCACCACCTTTAGTACACCTTTAGTACCAGTACTAAAGGGTGGGTCTTTAGTACCGGTTGGTGCCACCACCCGGTACTAAAGGGGGGGCGCTTCCCGCCGCTTGGCCTGGCCAAACCAAACATTTAGTACCGGTTGGTGGCTCCAACCGGTACTAAAGGGGGGTTCTATATAAGAAAACACTTCAAAAAAAATTCAGTTTCTCATCTCTTCCTCTGCTTCTTTCTCCTCTGCCCCGTCGCCGCTGCCCCTCGTCGCCGCCCCCGTCGCCGTCCCCGTCGCCATCCGTCGCCGTCCTTGTCGTCGTCCCCGTCGGCGGCGCCACCCCGGCCGTCCCCATCCCCGTCGCCGCGCCCCGCCCCATTGGCCCGTAGTCCCCGCCCGGCCCGTCCCTGTCCCCGTCGTCGCCGCCCCGTCCCCATCCCCATTGTCACCGCCCGTCTCCGTCCCCGTTACTGCCCCCCCCCCCCGTCGCCGCGCCTCGCCGTGAGCTCCTGCCCCAGCCGCCATGTCCACACACACACACACATTAGTTTTTTAGTTATAAATTTTAGTTATAGAAATTTTTCTGTTTTTTAGTTATAGAAATATAAGAAATGTTATAGAAATGTTAGTTATATAGAAATGTTATAAATTTTTTCTGTTTTTTAGTTATAGAAATATTTATAGAAATGTTAGCAATTTTTCTATTTTTTAGTTATAGAAATATTAGAAATGTTATAGAAATGTTAGTTATATATATAGAAATGTTAGAAATTTTAGAATTAGTTTTAGTGAGACGAATTAGATTAATGCCAAATTGTTAGAATTTGCATATAGAATTTTAGTTATCACAATCCAATCATTTAAAAAATGTTAATTTTTGCGGGCATATAGTATTTGTTCTCGACGCTGCCCGGCGCGCTTCCTCGCGTCGACCCGTTCGCGACGACGTCCGGCTAACCCATGTCTGGGACTGGGCTCCGCCGGGCTGGCACTGGGAGGTGCTACCTGGAGGAGGAACCCGGCCTCGGGTCCCGTCGTCGACCCGGATCTCCTTTGGTGGCATTCGCGTGGGCCACATTCAGTGCAGAGGGAGCTGGCCCCACTGGAGGTGGTGCGTCGCCGTGTCAGGGAGGAGGACGAGCACGTCCATCGCTACATGGCTGCTATGGACGTCAGGTTCTCCAATACTTGGCAGGTTCTTTGGGCAGATGACCGGAGATATGATCTTGTGATGGTTCCTTCTCTTTGGGTGTCCACCGCCCGCGCCCCAAGAACCGCGAGTGGCCTAGATTCTTCTGTAGTATTCGATCTTTATTAGGTACCTAGCCAGTGATGTATTTGATATATAATATTTGAGACAATGTATTCGAGATTATATATATTATTTGAGACGATGTATTCGAGATTATATATTAATAGAGACGATGCATATTATGTACTATACGATTCACTTTTTCCTTATTGATTGCATCCATGCATTGTAATTTGAATACAAAATTGTTTTATATTTCTTCTGTATTAGTTAAGTAAAAGCTATGGCGGACAATACCGGCAGAGAGAGAGAAGAGGAATTGTTCGATATCATACGCAGCCTTCACAGGCTAGATGATCTGAATGAAGCAGATGGCGGCTCCCAATATCTGAACAATACCGGGGAGGGTGATGAGAAGATATTCAATCTCGGTGACTGAGCTGATGAAGTCATGAACTATGATTATGATTATGATGATGCAGACAATGTTTATGATGACACAGACAATAATGTTGATCTTGACATAACAAAGATTACCGGCGAGGTATATTTATATAAGTAGACATCTGGTGATCATCACATGTTTTTTTTATTTGAAGATATATTAACGAATCGATCTTTCTTCTTTCAGCCCTCCGGATCGAGCAAATCTGCTTCTACAGACAGCAGGACAAAGCGAGGCCCAGGGAAAAAGTTGAAGGAGGGTGTAAACTACAACATCGACTCCATCAAAGCTCATGGCGAACCCCTCACGCCTAAGAACATTGCGAACAAGTGGACTTCTCAGTGTGGAGTTCTTGTGAAGGACCAACTCCCGATCTCCATTCAAGAATGGAAAGAGCGAAAATCTAAAGGTCCAGATGTTACTTGGGTCGACAACAGAGCAAAAAAAAACCTCTGAGAATCTCTGATGGAACATTTCACCCTACCAGATTATTTCACTGATGCAGATGTGCAGAAAGTCAAGGATGCTGCTCTTAAGAAGATGGCAATTGCATTCAGCACCCACAAGAAAACTGTATGGGCCAACTACCTAGCTTCAGAAAGGAAGACTCCAGAATTCAAGGGAAAACTGGAGAAGCAAAGAGAACACTGGCCCTCTTTCATGAAATTCAAGGAATCAGAATTATCTAAGGAACGGTTGAGAAAAAACAAGGCCAACGCCGCAAAGAAGACACAGTTCCATAGGCTGGGTCCAGGTGGCTACGTGGTGGGCATGCCTAAGTGGGATAAGACTGAGCAAGAGATGGAGGATGCAGGGGTCACTCCGGTTACTAGGAGCTAGCCCCCCAGGTGCAGAACTTGGTTCTATGCGCATGGGGGTGCGTTGGACCCGAAGACATGCCTGGTTTCAAATAAGGCAAGTCTAAAAGGAGCCGAACAAAAGATACTTGACGCAATAGAAGATGCTCGAAAGGGGGTGTTCACGCCCAACAGAGAGAACGACGAGCTTACACATGTCCTGGGAAATCCTGAATACCCGGGAAGAACACAAGGCAATGGCGCTATTCCCTGGTATGAGGGCTTTTCGGAATGGAACGACGACTATAGGACCCGTGCAAGAAAGAAGATGGAGGAGGAGAAGAAGAGGAAGCTGGAGGAGGAGCAGAGGAAGCACGACGTAGAACGCCTTCAAGGCCTAGAAGCAAGGCACGTGGACTTGGCACTCAAATTCCAGCAGCAGCAGCAACAGATCGACTCACTTAGCCAGGAAAGTGGGTCTCAGCAGCGGCAGCAGAAAGCAGATGATCGTCCAGCATTGGATAGCACCGTCCCATCCATGCCGAGAAGCAGCGTTGCTTCTGCCCCGGGCGACACACTGCTGGATACATACCCTGTGGATGACATCATAGAGAACACTAACTGTGAGCTACACTCCAAAATGAAGAACATATCCATGAAGGTGGCGGACGTCGTTGCTTTTACAATTACCCCTGAAGCAACCTTCCATTGCACCCCGATTCCAGTGCGCTATGCTCGTGTCTTGGTTGATGAAGTGGTGGACCCATATTCGGGGATACAGCTTGACATTCCAGGAGGTGACGACGAGTGCACACTGGGAGAGGCCATACATCGTATCATCCTATGGAGAAAGGATTGCATCATCTTTCGAAGTCCACCGACACCGCGTCTGCTGGCTTCTCCTCGAAGTCCTCCACCGAGTCAGCAGACTCACGCTCCTCCAAGTCCACGAACGCATTAGCCGACTCCTGCTCGAAGTCCGCCACCTCCTCCAAGTCCACGGACGTGTGAGCAGACTCCTGCTTCAAGTCCGGCACAGCGCCAGGCCACTCCTCCTGTTTCAAGTCCGACACCGTGTCAGGACATACCTCCTGCTTCAAGTCCGGCATAGCGTCAGGCCACTCCTCTTGCTCCAACTCAGCCACGTCAGTCGTCTCCTCCGTCTCAGCAATCGCAGAAGAGACACGCCGCAACTATGGTGCATAGCGGTACGAGTCAAGGTAGTACAGGAAGTACAGGCGGAGACAAGCGATATAAATATGGTCCAAGCCTCGCTCCTCTTCCTCAGAGGCCTTACGACATGACCAAGGAGCAAAACACAGCCATAGTGCCAGCCCAAGTGGACGCCCATTTTGGACCGAAACCGGCACCGCCGCCAAGGGATAAAGTGCCTGAGGAAAAGATTGACCACTTCATTCGTATGGCTAGACCACCATCACCCAAGCCTGTTGACTCAGACTATGAGCCCCAAATCAGGAAGGCACATCGAGCACGACTACAGAAGGAAGCAAGCTCGAGCTCGAGCGAGCAAGCAGCTAAGAGTGATGATCTTAGCGGGAGGAAAATATTTAGAGATAAAAGCATCTTTGCACTTGTTCCAAGAATCAATACTATTTTTAGGCAAAGACGAAAACCAAACTTTAGCACGATCTCTAAGTGAAAACGGAAATAACTTCAATTTAACAATATCGTTATCCGTATCTTTCTTCTTTTGCATATCACACAAATCAACAAATTTGTTTAGATGTGTAGCGACATCTTCACTAGGAAGGCCGGCGAATTGATCTTTCATAACAAGATTCAGCAAAGCAGTATTGATTTCACAAGACTCAACATCATTAAGAGGAGCAATCGGAGTACTAAGGAAATCATTATTATTGGTATTGGAGAAATCACACAATTTGGTATTATCTTGCGCCATGGCGACAAGTAATCCAACACACAAGCAAACAGAAAAAGGCAAGCGAAAGAGAGAGGAGAAGATTGGGAAAGAGAGGGCGAATAAAAAGGCAAGGGTGAAGTGGGGGAGAGGAAAACGAGAGGCAAATGGCAAATAATGTAAATGCGAGGGAGATGAGTTTGTGATGGGTACTTGGTATGTCTTGACTTGAGCAAAGACCTGTTGGAAATATGCCCTAGAGGCAATAATAAAATGGTTATTACTATATTTCCTTGTTTATGATAATTGTTTATTATCCATGCTAGAATTGTATTGATAGGAAACTCAGAAGGGGCGAAATTCGTTAAAACCCGGCCG
>NC_057801.1:6762418-6815661 GCF_018294505.1 Triticum aestivum
TCCAGTCAGGGTTAACGAATTCGCCCTTTATTATATGCAGGATGAAGATGTATGGAATGAAAATATCTGGACGCTATGGCATTGGGTTCATTGACACAAATACCATAATGAGTACACATGGAATCTTCCAAGTTGTCGAGTAAGTTTAGAGGAAAGCATGCTAGAGTTCTTCAAGCGCCGCAATACCAATGAAGATATACTACTTCCTTACAACTTCCTATGAGTCACACTGTCTTCAACTTTTTGATTAGTGTTATGCACATGCCCGCTTAATTAAGACATGCAAACGTGTGCGCATGCAGTTTCCACTGGATCTTGTTAGACATTAAAGTTGACGAAGAAAAAGTTGAAGTACTGGACTCACTACTTAAAAAAGAAAGTGACTACACCATCTTGAAGGGGATAGTCAACAGGTAATTTCAATCATTATTAACTATATCTCGGCCTATTTAATTCGTCATTTCCTGATATGAACTATTTAATAACCCCTTTATTCATTTTCTTTGCCGGCGGGCAGGGCTTGGGAAAAGTTCATCAAGGTGACTCCAGGCAAATGGGCAAAAAAGTTGTTTTGCTATCGACCAAAGGTAAGTAATTCAGTAGTACTAGCTAGCTAGCTAGCTACCATCTTTTTAATTCTTGTTTGAATACCATTAATTAATTATCATGCTTGATTAATCATTATCTGATTCAATTCCATTCTCGTAAAGGCCCCGAAGCAGGCGCCAGAAAATGATCTGTGTGTAGGGATGAAAACGGAGCGGAAATGGACGGAACTGAGTGCTACCACATTTGCTTTCATATATTTTTGCAGAAGCGGAAACAAATACGGAAACCCCGAAAATGAATACGGAAACAGATACTACCAGAAACAGACATGGAGCATATACAAAGCTGACACGGAAACATAAGTGGGCATTGACCGGAACTTAGAAAAACCCTTGAATCATAGAGAAATACACACAAAACACAAACAAATATAATGAATTGTTAACATGGCTACAAAATAGCATCGTTATGTTAGCAACTTAGTGTAGTATTTTAGTAATACTAGACACTTGCATATAGGGTCAAGCGGAGTACATGTGTTGTATTAGAAGTTGGGCTCAAATGATCCATTCTACTCATTGTATAATTCCATGTTGTTGGTGGTTGGACTACAAAGCAGCCATAGGTCTATAGTACAAACGGAAATTCCATATTCACGGAAACGTAAAATTCCATTTCCACGCCTATTCCACCGGAAAACACCGTTCTGTTTTTGTTTCCGTTTTCACATAAAAAATTCCATTTCCACTTCCGTTTTGCGAAATTCCATTTTCGTTTTCATATTTCCTCTCCGTTTTCATTTTTCCTCCGGAAAAACGGAAAGTTTCCACTCCATTTTCATCCCTATATGTGTGCATACTACGTTTGCGAGAACATTCGCATGATAGCGTCCGAAAGGAGCAGATCTCAAAGACAGGACTGGGTACGTTTGTCAGAACACTATTCACACCATTATCGATATCTAGTCACACAACTAATACACATGCATATTGATCTCCTTCTTAACAATTCAGAGAGGTGCGGGAGCAACTCCTACCGATGGACCGCATACTAGCACTTCAAGAGGAAATAGCGGGATTTTTGCTCGACCAGGTCATAGGTCCCAAAAGAGAATACTATTACCCGCTACCGCCCCCATGAACCAATTGTCATCGTGCTCCGAAGCACCAAGGCAATGTAGAAGAAATTATACATATATATATATATATATATATATGTGTGTGTGTGTGTGTGTGTGTGTGTGTGTGTGTGTGTGTGTGTGTGTGTGTGTGTGTGGGCGGGAATAATTAATGGTGTTGGTTGCGAGACATTCGATGATATATATTTATCTATATATGCGGTTCTACGAGAAAATCTATCTATACATGTGCATAATGTGTACAATATGTAGTATCGTAAAATACCAGCAAACAAAAAAGAATTAAATAGAAAACACAAAATTAATGGAAAATAAAAAATAAAACCAACCCCCCTCCCCCAAACATTTAGTACCGGTTGGTGTTACCAACCGGTACTAATAGTCTACCAGCACCCGGGCCTGGCTCGTGCCACGTGGTGGCAGTTTAGCGCCGGTTCATGCCGAACCGGTAGTAAAGGAGGGGGGCCTTTAGTCTCCACTCTTTAGTGCCGGTTGTAGAACCGGCACTAAAGGCCCTTACGAACCGGCGCTAAAGCCCGGTTCTGTACTAGTCTCTCTCTCTCTCAATGAACATGGTACGATACATTAGGTACTAGCTAGTACTACCATGCTCCATGTGAAAAGGTACAAATTTGGCCATCTGATGTTTACATTACCGTAAAATGCAGCCTTTAAAGATTTATGTACAATAATTATATATGCGCAACAACCAATGAAAATAAACACAACATAGCCAATGTTGCTTCTAACTTTCCGTGACAAATCCGCAAGGCACATTTCCAGTGGCATTTCGTCGTGACTCGTGAGCAATGCTTGAAAATCTCTACAACCACAGGCATGGCGGCTGAGGCCTAACAACACATAGTACTACAACATATGCACAACAAGCAAATACTAGTACCGAGCGGCATGCCCGGTTAGCTATCTCCAACCAAACACGGAACAAGCAAGCAAATACTAGTGTACTATCATAGTCGCTGCACATTTCGACAGAGTGTACCAACCAGTGATTGTTGTAGACCAAGCCGGACAGAAACCAGATACCTTAGCACCAGCAGCAATGCAGCCGCCACGAGTAAAGCCTCTGCCCAAAACTTGAGCATGCCGGAGGAAGGCACATCATCCTTGCTTCTGCCAGCTTGTTTTCGCCCCGGCCATGTCCAGTGGTGTAGCATGAACACCAGGTAGTAGGTCAGAACCCCTGAGACGCCACATGACACCATTATCCTCGTGCACCAGGAGAGCCCAGAAACATCCATGGAGTTCACCAGGTATGCGAAAAGAGGAGCTGCCACCAGTGCACACAGGGCGATGATCTCTTTCATGTATGGCTTCATCTTGTCGACGCTGATGAGCGGGCTGTGGCGTGGGCGGTCAAGGTGAAGGATGAACCAGAGAAGCACCGGGGCGACCTCCGGCATGCAGAACAGAACCACGTCCTCGCCCAGCCACTCCACGGCCACCGTGTGCACCGTCACCAGCAGGAGGATAAGCAAGGTCTTGTGGAGCAACTCTGACGCAGGTGCGCTGCCCGGGAAAGGGTCAGCGGGCAGCTTCATCATCATTCGCGTCAGTGCCGCCACCATGGAGCTCAGGAACAGGAGGAATTGGGAGATGGAGAACCCCACAGCTGCATCGTCGTCGAGTTGATCCATCACCAAGAGCGCCCCGAATGTCGCCACCACCATAATCTGAAGCTCCACAGGTGTCTTGACGAACTTCTCATCGACGTTAGAAGATCTTGGTGTTACTCTACGGCGATTAAGTTTCAAGTACAACGCTCGTATGAAAACAATGGCCATGACTGGAAAGATGGCGAGCCAAGCGAAGCTCAAGTTGATGCCCAGTAATAGCAGATAAGATATAATCACAAGAACGGCTGTGTCTCTGAAAATCCGGACGTTAGGACGGCACGCGAGCCACGACTTCAATGGCGCCAGTGCAGCCGTCGTCGGAAGGAGATTGGGCACGAACTCATGCAATTTCAGAAATATATAAGGGTAGCAAATAGCAACCTCCATTGTGCCAGTTACCAACTCATAGTATTCTTTGTTGGTAAGACCATGCTCACTTAATGAAAACAATTGGAAATTGCCGACGCTGCTGGCCAGTGTGCAGGTTCCTGCTATTAGGCATAACAATGCTCCATCTGAATCCTCAAGCTTGTCTGAAACACAAATTTATTGGACATGATCAGACCTACTTCATTATTTTAAATTCATGAAAATTAAAAACCAGTTTGAATTATTTTTTAAATCTTTTAGTTTCTAGCTATGTACATATACTTGAATTTAACTATTCAAATCAACATAAATATCAAGAAAATAATTCAAAGATTTTAGGGTACATATATGAAATCACATACGTACTGTGAATTTTGGGTATGTCATTTTGAAATACTCCAAAAACTGCATGAATTTGAATGATTTGTCGATAGGTTTATGTGAGTATATATACATCTAACACTAATGGAACCTGGGATTCCACCGAGTTCCAAGTGTTTGTCGAGTTCATTTCATTGGGAACTGGGACAACTGCTAGTGCAAGTAAGAAATCTCGTTGTCCATACTATAGAATTTCTAAAAGGACTTATATTTAGAGACGGAGGGAGTACATATGTACATACATGCATACATACATACATATACTAAATTAAGCTACTATAGTGTATTAACAGCTTGGACGTGGAAGAGAGTCGACATAGACTTACTTATTAATCGCGGACGAGGTTGTGGCAAACGAGCGT
The DNA here is from genome assembly GCF_018294505.1 of Triticum aestivum. Classification (NCBI taxonomy): domain Eukaryota; kingdom Viridiplantae; phylum Streptophyta; class Magnoliopsida; order Poales; family Poaceae; genus Triticum; species Triticum aestivum. Next base: position 6,766,852 of record NC_057801.1, read on the forward strand.
GTCTGCCGTTTGACACGATTTCTCGGCGTTGGGATGATCGGCTCCGCCCCATTGATTCGCGCGCAGAGTTCTTCCCAGCTTAGCTGGCTGCCGGTCGATCGATGGGCCAACTTGGTGCGCTACTAAGTAGTCAATCAAATCTGACGCTGCAACACTTGGTCAATGTTTGACTGAGTTTGTGCAAAAATATATCAATGCTTGTGAAATCAAATAGGTATATGATGAAAATATATTTTATCATGAATCTAAAGCTACTACTTTGATGTTATAAATGTTGGTGTATTATTGTATAAACACGGTTAAACATAAAAAAATTTGACTTTCCAACAAAGTTGGAAGTGCACTCTTTTAAGGACGGAGGGAGTACTTTGTTAGATATAGTTATGCCATAGTTTAGAGTGGTTACACCTATGGATGCTCCTGCAATATGGCAGCGGACTATGCCCCACATAACCCATATCTTTTTGTGGCTATTAGCTAATGATAAGCTGCTAACCAGGCAAGATTTTGCTAAGAGACACACAGTTGACGATATGTCATTTTTTATTGTTCTGTTGTTACTTAAGTGTGTAATAATAGAACTAGATTGACTGCTAATGAGCAGGTTGTCACTTATGATTCCATTGCTAAATGGTAGGTTTGCAATGAGAAATGGCAAGCAAATAATCTTTTGCACTCTGCGATGTTATTGTCACTATGGAAAGTATGTAATGACCTCTGTTTTAACAGCTCTGGAGAAGCATTAAAATAGCATGCTCCCAGTATGTGATTTTATGCTCGGGGGCTGCAAGAGTCCGAGTTACTGAGTAGATGGGATGACCGGTTCAGTGTGTGGTCGCTTGCGAGAAGCCCGTCTCCACTAACCAGGCCAGATCCCAGCTGAAAAGTGGATCCAATAAGACTGCTTACACGAAGGTGGTAAGCCTTTTGGAAGCCGACAAAAATGTTGAAAAATAGGGAAACCACCAGTGCAAGCTTGGCGAAGCTGGTGAAGGTGTCCTCATGGTAGCTGATTGAAGCTTGATTCATGCTCCGGGTTGTCCCCAAAGCTTGACAACTTGTGCCGCTGCTGAGATTTCACTTGTACCCAGTTGACCACAGCCTCATCCCCTCTTCACCATCCTACGGGTCACGAAATATAAGGAGGGCCCCTCCCAACAATGGGTGGCGAAGAGCGGTTGCTCAGGAGGCATTGCCCTTCGGGGTCACTGACATGGGGCTAGGACTGGTGACGTGGTGCAGCGAGAACCCCCTGGACCTAGACGTCATCTCGCTAGCATGCCGACCGATGTAGAGGAAGTTGGAGGAGGCAGGATTCCTCCTTATGCAGGAAGACTTCGATCTCGTGTAGGGCATGGGGGAGGGGGGGTAAAGAACACGGTCTTGGTGGCAGAGGCGTCACGGAAGGCCAAGGGGATAGCCGTGGTGTCGTATCCCTCTGCCTTTTCTTTGTCTCCGAGCTCCCATACACCTAGGAACAGTTGAAGCAGTGCTGGACCTCCACCGCGGGCCACGTCTACATGTACTTCATTGTCGTGAAGCCCACCCCCATAGATACGTCCAAAATATATCTATAACTTTTGAAGTTTCTCAAAGACAGAATCAAGGCAAGGCACGCGGGCTGGAAGGGCAAGCTGCTACCGATGGCCGGCCGCCGCGTCCTCGTCCGATGCGTGCTGAGTGCAATGCCAACCTTCGCCCTCATCGTCCTCCATGTCCCGAAGAAGATTCTCAAAGAGATCGACAAGTGCAGGCGGCGTTTCCTCTGGCGCCAGGACGACGAGATTTCGGGCGCCAGCTGCAAGGTCAGCTGGCCAGCGGTCTGCGCCCCAACGGAGTAGGGGGGCCTGGGCATCCCTGACTTGCAGCATTTCAGCAGAGCGCTGCGGCTGCGCTGGCTCTGGACTACCTGGCACCACCTGGAGCGGCCTTGGGTGGGCACCGAGTTGCCTTGCGACGGCGCGGACAAGGCGCTCTTCGCGGCCTCCACCAGCGTTGCGATCGGTGACGGGGCTCGGGCCTCATTCTGGCTCTCTTCTTGGATTGGTCAGGGCTGCCTCTCGCAAAAATTCTCAAGGTTGTTCAGCTACTCGCGGCGCAAGAACAGATCGGTGCGGGAGGCCCTCAGGCAACAACCTCCATCTTCTGCCGGACGTCCTCGCCCTTCACCGCCTGCTTCAGGGGACGGGCGCGCAGCTGCAGCCAGAAGTGCCAGATGACCTGACGTGGAGTAGAGCTAGCTCTGGACAGTACACAGCGAAGTCGGCCTACCTGGCGCAGTTCTAGGGAAGAACGGTGACCCACTTCGACCGTCTGGTCTAGAAGGCCTGGGCGCCTGGCAAAATCAAAATCTTTGCCTGGTTGCTGCTGCAGGATCGGCTCTTGTGCAATGACAGACTCCCGCCGCGGGGCTGGACAAACGCTTACTTTTGCCAACTCTGCGTCAGAAATCTGGAGTCCTCGCGCCACCTCTTCTGGAGCTGCCATGAAGCCGAACGGGTTTGGACCGAGCTGGGACTGTGGTACGGCTGCTCGGCTCTCATCCCGGCCGAGAGCTGGCGCCATGACAGCTCCACCGCGATCGTGCAAGGCATACTGGAGCGAACCCAACACCAATGGCGAAAGGGTGTTCGGACGCTGTGCTGGCTTGCTTGCTGGGAGATATGGCAGGAGAGAAACAAATGCACCTTCAGGCAGCATCTACCATGCGTGGCAAGAATCATCAAGCGCATAAGAGACAACATCGAGCTATGGAAAATCACAGGAGTTGCATGCTTAGAGAGCCCCTTCGGGGACCCCCCCTTGAGAGATAAACCCCCCTGGTTCCTAAGGTGTTTGGCCGTGTGTGGCACACCCTAAAACTTTGATCCTAGGATCCTCACCACCATTGTTGTTTTCCACTGCTTTCTGCTATGATCAATGAAAACGCCAGCAATTGTTGGATATTTCAAAAAAAAACTTTGAAGTTTCTATGCTTATTTCTTTATCATTTATGCAATATGATATATTTTTGGACTAACCTACTAATAAATTGTGAGAGGGAAGAATCGCATTTTTGTATGCTGATGGTTTTAGGAACCTTTCGGAACTCAGAAGTATCCGTGAAAAATCAACGGGTCAAAACTTTCCAGAAGACGAAGGCTCACAGAAGGAGGAACCTATGGCCAACCTAGGTCCCCCGCATGACCTTACCACATGGCCCGAGGGAAGGCCACATGGCGAAGACGCTTGAGGGCCCGGGGGTACCCCATGCTCTCTCATTCGGCCGTTAGCTCCATATATACCCCCAATTCGCAAACCTATTCAAGAAGAACATTTCGCCGCCACCACTTCTAGATATTCGAGATCTGAGAAAAGGTTGTCCCGAGTGCTTCTCCGGTACCCTGCCGGAGGGGAGTTCACCACTGATCTTCATCAAGAAAACCCCTCTGTTGTTCCCTGGTGAGGTGTGAGTAGTCCATCCCCGTACTATGCATGGGTTTGCAGTAGTAACTATGTAGCAAATCTCTCTATGTGTTTCGCTGATTAGATCACATGAGCTACCCCACATGATTGTGATCACTTATGTATGGTTCTTGCGGTGAAACTTTCGATATGTGATGAATCGTTTATAGATGTAAATTCTTGCGGTGAAACTTTCGACTGTGATCACTTATGATGTTGGTATCATGATTGCATGGATTGTTTATAGATGTAAATTATTCTCCATTTATTAGTCCAAATATTGTCCTGTCAACAAACATCCTTGCCAGAGACTTTGAGCTTAACGACTGGTTTAGTCAAAGTTGCCAGAGGAGATGTCTCGGAGGCACAGATTGTTCAGAGGCTCAGAGTGTTAGCTCCTGGAGATTTCCAGTGGGAGCTTGTTAGCATCGAGGACAATCTGTTTCGGGTTGAGTTTCCGTCAGTGGACGACCTCCAGAGACTTCTGAGCTTAGGAATGTGTAAGGTGCTGGGTACTGACGGGGTGCTTGAGTTCCACGAGTGGAAGAGGATTGAGCCTACGGGCAAGCCGCCGACTCAGGTTTGGTTGTGGTTCTCTGGGGGGCCCTCCAAGCCATTGCAGGATGCTCGTGTGGTGACCAGTTTGGGTATCATGGTGGGCAGACCAGAGAGAGTGGATATGGACTTCACCAGAGCCCATGGCATTGCTCGTATACTGGTTAGTGTGCTGAACATCGAGTACGTGCCTGAGGTGGTTAAGTGAGCTTATCGCGGCCACATCTATAACCTTGTCATTGAATTCGAGGATGAGAGTCTGTTCGCTGAGGTGGTCAGTGGGACGGATACTGATATGCACGAGGGTGATGATGGTTCGGCCTTAAAGGAGGCACCAGTAGCTGACACTGGACGAGAGTTGTCCACTGCACCGGGTGCTGTCTCTCAGACGTCTGCCGATGGTACGCCACCTTCTTCTACAGTGCCTTCGACTACTCTCAGATTCGGGTTGTTCGAGCCGGCCTCTGCACCTCCGAGACTTTGGAGTGATCGCGTGGAATCTGATGAGGCGTTTGAGCATACACTTCCGGTGCTGGAGTCTGAGGAGTCTATGGTTCCTTTGATTGGTGCTTCGCCGATGTCAGTCAGGGTTGAGGCGGCGGAGACTGCACTCGTTGGCGGGGATCCGAAAATAATGATTTCAGATTCTTCCGCTGCAGCAATTGTCTCTCAGGTTCAGAAGGCGGTGCCTTCGTTTGATGGGGGCGTGGGGCAGGAGGCCTCTGCGCTACTATCGGGGCTTCCAGAGGACGGGCTCCACACGGTGCCGCTTCACTCTTCGGGAGGGGATCCCTCCTCCCCTTCGGCCGGGCCGGTTGCGATGGCGCCGGCGTTGATTTCCGGAGAGGGCTCGGGGCAGGTGGCCTCAGGGATCTCTCCTCTGGGGGAGCCTAGGGAGGTCCGCGGACCTTCTACGCCGGTGTCGCTGCCTGGTCGTTGGGCCGGGATGGATGGGGAGCTCGGGCAGGAGGCCCTGGTTCCACCTTCCCCCGTTTTGGAGGTCTCCTCTACAGCAACTCGGGAGGAGGTGATTGCGTTCAGGGGTATTCCGGATCCGGTCTCTGAGGGGCGATGGTTGAGTAGCCGTCTCCAGGACCATCCGGAAGTGGACGACATATAGCAGCGGTGCGCTATGAGGGCGGCCAAGCTTTGTGACGTGGAGGTCACTACTGGTATGTCGGTCAATACCTCTAATTCTATTTTGCATTTTTCTAATGATGAGATTATTAATAATGCAAATCAGTTAGGAATTTCACTAGGTAGTAATGATAGTGAAATCTCTACCTCGGTTAATGATATGCTGGATTTAGAAGCCAATCAGGCGCTTGAGATGATTCGAAACATAGCTGCGGTCAAACCCATGAATGATTCAGATATCGACGCTTTAGGGGTCAGGGCGCTCGATAATCTTTGTGCGGATCTGGCTCATCCGTCTCCTGAGCCTGAGGAGGAGGATGAGCGAGTAGACGTGGTCGACTTGCATACCTCTGAGACTGGTTGTGAGGACCAGCTGGAGAGCTTCATTGCTCCTAAGCGAAAATGGAAGCGGAAGATTTACCCGGTTTCCGCAGTGCGGAGGAGTGCTCGGATTAGGAGGCGAAAAAATTCCATGATAAGATATGAAAGGAATCTTTTGGAATAGCAGAGGTCTAAAAGACTTGGCTAAAAAAAGGTTTCTTGCTGAGGCTTCTATTGAACACAAGTTGGACTTTATTGCTTTGTCGGAAACGGGTAGAGCCAACTTCTCGCCACAATTTCTTAATACTCTGTCGGGGGGTATTGATTTTGATTGGCATTGTCTACCTCCGCGAGGAAGATCGGGTGGGATTTTACTCGGAGTTAGATGTGATTCGTTAGAAGTCCGGAGCGTGGACGTAGTCTTGATCGATCAGGACCCTAGCTTTATTGCGAGCCAAAACTGCCTGAAAGAAGCAAAATGGAAAAGGATGCAAAATGCAATGGGATTCCTGATCCAATAAGAAATCCCAATTCGGAGTTTGTTTGGATCAAATTCCTATGTTATACTATTCCATTCTCGATTCATGGGAGATTTTGCGGTTAAGTTTAGAGTGAGGTCGAAGGCAGATGGGTTTAACTGGGATTTGGTAGCAGTATATGGTGCCGCTGAGCCTGAGCTCAAGCCGGATTTCTTGGCCGATCTGGTTAGGATTTGTGGGTCTGAACAATTACCTATCCTGGTGGGGGCTGATTTTAATATCATCAGGAGGAGTGATGAGAAGAATAAAGAAAATTTTGACGGACGATGGGCATTTATGTTTAATACAATCATTGAAAGCCTTGACATGCGTGAGATAGAGCTTTCGGGACGTAAGTTTACCTGGGCTAACGCCTTGCCAAATCCGACATTTGAGAAGCTGGATCGAGTCTTGGCTAGCGTCGAGTGGGAGCAGAAATTCCCTTATGTCTTAGTCCAGGCGCTTACTCGTGGTATTTCTGACCACACGCCTTTATTTCTCGATTCGGGGGAGGCCACCCACTTGGGAAATAAAAATGTTTTCTCGTTCGAGCTTGCTTGGTTTGAGCGAGAAGGCTTCTTGGATCTCGTAGCCAGAGAATGGGCTAAGGATGCAGGAGGTCAGTCTGCTCTCGAACGCTGGCAGAATAAAATTAGGCATTTGAGAAGCTTCCTACATCGGTGGGCTAAGCATCTCAGCGGGATTTATAAGGTTGAAAAGGAGCAGCTCCTTGCGCTTATTCAGTCCCTTGATGTAAAGGCCGAAACCATGATCCTGCCAGCCTCGGAGCTTCATGCCAAGCTTGAGGCGGAAATGAGGCTGAAAGAGCTCCTTCGCGAGGAAGAACTAAAGTGGGCGCTTCGGGCTAAAGTCTGTAGAGTCGTTCAGGGGGACGCGAACACTCAATTTTTTCACTTGATCGCCAATGGTAAGCATAGAAAGAAGAGGATCTTTCAGCTTGAACAAGACGAGGGAACGATTCTTGGCCAGGAAAACTTAAAACAATATATTACTAAGTATTACAAACAAGTCGAATCCTTCACGCAAAAAGGGAGTGTTGGAATTAAAGTGAATGACGATATCGGTCATTATTTCCAGACACATAAGGGCCTGAGACAAGGTGATCCAATGTCTCCTATTTTATTCAACATCGTCGTTGACATGTTGGCAATCCTGATAGGTAGGGCAAAGGAGGCCGGCCAGGTAGGTGGTTTGGTGCCTCATCTAGTTGATGGTGGTGTGTCCATCCTACAGTACGCGGATGATACGATCATCTTTATGGAGCATGACTTGGCCAAAGCGAGAAATATGAAGCTGGTGATGTGCATGTTTGAGCAATTGACCGGTCTGAAGATTAACTTCCATAAAACTGAGTTGTTCTGTTTTGGTAGAGCCAAAGAGGAACAGGATGCATATAAGCAATTGTTTGGGTGTGAATTGGGAGCACTCCCATTCAATTACCTAGGTATCCCCATTCACCATCGTAAGCTGACTAACAGTGAATGGAAGTGTATCGAGGATCGGTTTGAGAAGAAACTGAGTTGCTGGAAGGGCAAACTCATGTCGTATGGAGGCCGGTTGATTCTTATTAATTCGGTGCTCACGAGCTTGCCTATGTTCCTTCTGTCCTTTTTTGAAGTACCAGTTGGAGTTAGAAAAAGGCTGGACTTCTATTGGTCCCGTTTCTTCTGGCAAAGTGATGAACTTAAGAGAAAGTACCGTTTAGCCAAATGGGACGTCATCTGCCGACCGAAGGACCAAGGGGGTCTAGGTATTGAAAATCTTGAGGTCAAGAACAGATGTCTTCTCAGTAAGTGGCTATTTAAGTTAGCAGCTGAGACTGATGCTACTTGGGCACAGATTTTGCGTAACAAGTACCTCTACTCTAAGACTTTGTCGCAGGTGACAGTCAGACCGACTGATTCGCCTTTCTGAAAAGGGCTAATGAGAGTCAAAGCCACTTTTTTTAACAGAACAAAGTTTATTGTTGGTGATGGCAACAATACTCGCTTCTGGGAGGATACTTGGCTGGGGGATGCGCCGTTGGTGCTTCAGTATCCTTCGCTTTATCGTATTGTACAGCGTCGTGATGCTCTGGTTGCAACGAGTTTGCAGTCCACTCCCCTGAATATTCAGTTTAGGAGGGTGCTTGTTGGAGACCGGTGGGAAGACTGGCTTCATCTGGTGCGTAGGCTGATGGAGGTTCAGCTTACACATCAACCCGATAAGTTGTGTTTGAAGCTTACTAGATCTGGGAAATTCACAGTCAAGTTGATGTATATTGATGTCATCAATTCGAGTGTGATTCCTACATCCAAACATGTTTGGAAAGTTAAGGTTCCTTTGAAAATCAAAGTGTTTATGTGGTTTGTACATAAACAAGTTATCTTAGCAAAAGATAATCTGGTTAAGCGAAACTGGACAGGATCTACTAGGTGTAGTTTCTGTGACCGGGATGAAAATATCAAGCACCTCTTCTTTGATTGCCCGTTGTCAAAGGTCTTATGGCGTTCGGTGCAAGTTGCCTTTAACAATCCTCCTCCGCATTCGGTCAGGTCGTTATTTGGAACGTGGCTGGTTGGGATAGAGTCCGAAACAGCTAGACAAATTCGAGTAGGAGCGTGTGCGTTGTTACGGGCAATTTGGAACTTCAGAAATGATTTGGCTTTTAACAGAACAACAACTATTCATTTTTTGCAGGTTTTATTCCGGGCTACTACGCTAATCCGTATGTGGTCCTTACTCACTCCGATGGAGGCCAGGGAGCATTTGGTTACTGGATCTCTCCGGTGGGAGATGGTAGCACGGGATATCTTCAACCGGTTTGGATGGCGGTCATGTAATAGGATAGGTGACTAGTTTACCTATTAATCTTTAGCCAGCTGGTTGTGGCTTTTGGGCCTTTTTTGCTTTTGTTGCTCTTTGTGAGCCAGCTCTTTTTCGAGCAGACCACTAGACTCTGTTGAACTTATTTATTTTTATATAAATAAATGTGGCCGTATGCATCTTTCTGATGCAGAGGCCGGGGAGTCCCCCATTTTCGAAAAAAACAAACATCCTTGCGAGAATATCGTAGCAGTATGGCCTGTCTGTTGAGGATTCAACGTGAGCGAGGAGGTTAGTGATCATTGACTTGTGGGGGAGGTAGAGACGTGGAGTTTGTTCCTGATGGCTGGAGTCGATGGATGGGATGCCGAGTAGATCATCCTCTTCTTCAGTGGTTCTTGGCTGGCCGACGGCGACGAGGCCACCCGCCATGACAACACAGCAACAAAAAATCCTCCCTGAAGGAGGCTCAAGAACGAGCCAAATCATCTCCAATCAAACTGGCAAAGCCAACAGCCGATCGACACCACTTTGTGATCGAAAATCCTCCGGCTACGCTCTTTCCAAACCATGTACATGGTAACGCGGCAAGAACATCCCATGTACTCAGCCAGATCAAAGCATGACTTGCTAGCTATTACTTCTTTGGCCAGCTGCACAACTATGAAGTCGACCACGCCGCTGCCGCCGAAGACGGGCACTTGCCGGGCAAATCCCGCGGCGGAACTATAGGGCGACCAGATGGACACGTGCGTGGAGCGCGTAGGACTCCGTTGGCCGCCAAGACATAATTAGCCATAATTAGCCGTTTGACAGTGGGGTGTATTTGTAAAAGAAAAAATATCATACGCACAACCAGCTACTAGCTGGCACAAATTAAAGAGCAAGGAAGAGCTACCACCCCTTCAAAATGAAAGAGAGAAAGAGCTAGAAAGCACACAAACAGTGCATCACGCGTGCGTACCTTGTCGGCTGTGAGATGCTGCAACTATGCGGCCATCTGCGGGCAAACACAGGCAGCCGCAAATATATAGGAGTATATATCAAAGTTTTAAATAGCGCGCTAAACATCTTAGCGGCGGACCTCTTCCAAATGCTATAGCGTGCTATAGCGAAGCTATAGCGCGCTATTTAAAATGTTTTTTTATTTGTTTGGACCAAAGTCTCTTAGCGCAAGACCTTTTGTAAACGCTATAGCGTGCTATTTAAAACAGTGGTATATATAAGGCCAACGCTTTCTTTTTAGAGAAGGCGCTAGGCGCAGGCTCTCAACCGGTCGGGCCCATCGTCCCTACAGCGGCGGAGACAAGCCCCTGGCAGCCTGGCAGGCGTGAGGGCCGCTTCCTTCTCGTACTGTCTCGAAAACTGTAACCTGGGGCGGCCTGGGTCCTCGCCTATCCCTGGCGCCGCCACTGTGTCCCTGTAACTTGAGTCGAATCTCATCCTTCATCCTCGTGTACAACACAGGGCTGGCCCTGGGCCATGGCGAAGAGTGCGACCGCATGTAAGCCTCAACCTCGATGGACATCGGCGAGGACCGGCGCAGCGGACCAGCCACACCACCCCGATGCTTGAGGCGTTGAACGCAGAGCCGAGGACAAGCACCGCTGCAGGCTGCAGCATATTCCGGCCACCGGTGAGAAGGCGGTCGTGGCCGTCAGGGCGGTGGCGAGGCGAGGCTCCAGATCATGGAGTTTCTGATTCTGAGTTTTCATTCTGCAACGTAAGGCATTCATGTGATTTTTCCAGCAAATACTTTGATGCTTGTCTATGAATTTCTGTTATGTGAAGTGATGATTAACTTTCTCTCTTTCTATACGACTCTTGCCGGCTGCCAGGCAGGAGATATGTTGATGGCTGCTTGAAGCATTGCTTGAACAAGGACTCAAAGAAATCAGGTGTTTTCTTTCTTTTTCATGTATTTTGCAGAAAACCCTTTACACTTTCTGTGAATAAACCTGCAGTACACACTTAAGTCACAGCTAAACCGTTATTTTACCTTTTTCGAAAACCCTCTGACTTTTTAGGCACTTCAACCGCGGGTCATATTAAATCAAACAAGTGATTTTCTAAATAATCCATGTCTTTTGAACCGTAACTCCAATTTTAACACGTTATACATAAAATTTGATTAAAAAATGTGTAGAATCTAAATATTATGTTATTTTTACCTGTTAAATATTTTTTAAATATTATTTGCCGTTTTTCTTTCGTACCGGAGGCTATCCGGTTGCAAATAAACACTCACTAAAATCACATAGAGACAAAAGAAAACATCGATAACCACACATGTACACCTCTGAAAACCCTCACAGGGAAAAACAACAGATTTTTCATCGGGCGCGCGCGAGAGAGAGGGCGAGAGACGCCTTAAGATTAACCACATTCAAAACGTTTTGATTTGTGTGAACACTGAAGCCACCGTCGGCGAGGGTGAGAAGGAGGATAAGCGGCAATACAAATGTGATGCCAGTCTAAAATAAAGGATGTGGACCTATTGTGGTCTTGAGTGATGGTTATTGAGTTAAGAACATGTGTTATTTTTCTTCCGTTGCAACGCACGGGCTCTTTTGTTAGTGTTGCCTAAAAGGCATTTATCTGGTTGTGAGGAAGAATATAATAATTGTATATCGGTTATTGGAACCTGAAAATGTATCACCGCTGAGAGAACAACAACCTATCATATAGGGAAACGTTTAGAGTCGGGCCCATTTTACCGGGCTTGCACAAGAGCCTCTAGCATATTAGGGCCGGCCTTGCGTACAACTTAAATACCAGAAATCTAACGGAAACATGGCCGTCGCGCTTGCCCTCCGCCATCACACCCTCGCCCTAGGCTGCTTGCACTTGCCAGCCATTCGGCGGCACCCGTGCTCGCCCCCAGCCGACCGCGCTCATCGTCTCTCGTCGTCATTGTGGAATACGCCTCGCTGGTCACAAAAGCCTTGCCATCATCATCGCAGCAATTTCCGTTGTAGGTCATAGCAAATGCCGATCACACAGTTGCAACAAAAAATGTCGTCGATTGTAGCTCGCCGTGCCTGCTGAGTTGCAGCACTTGGCGAAAATCGACCTCACTGGTTCGCAGCAACCCACCACCAACATCTCTTTTCATGCTCATGTCGTGCTTGAAGTAGCGTGGTAGTTCATGAATGGATGCAGCTCCCCTAAATGCTCTTCTTCAACCAGAGAACAGTGCACGTACCGAGCCATTGTTCCCGACCGCCCGATGCCATCCACGCCATCATTTCCTACCCGAGCTAGCTCCACCTCCGCCGGATCCAGCCAGCAGCTGTACTGGCGTCCTGAGGTCGCGATCAGGACCTCGTTTCAGCGCCATCGCCACCTCGCACACGCACGTATGGGACATCTGGTGATCGGGGTCCGACGCCTCCTTGTGCACGCCACCATTATCCTTGAGCTCTTCGGCCAGCCGAGTGCTGCGGGAGGGTAAGGACCTCCGCCTGCATCACCATGCTCGTCATGTTGTCCATTGGCACAGCAATATGGATGAAAAGAGCCATGGAGAAGCTGGCTGAACGCGTGTCCCAGCACCAAGACAATTAACAGTGTTTCGCAGTTTCGGTTCCCGGGTCACAACTCGAAGCCTCATCATTTTTTTTCCTTCATATTGGATCTTGGTTCCGTCTTTGTTTGGTACACATAGAGTTCCTCTCTCTTGAGTCCATCGTGGATCTTTTATTGTTTTTTTTCCTTCAATGCTTGGAAATGAAAAAGTAGATATTTCATGCTCTCTTTTTTTGTTCATGAGACGGTCAAGATCTGGTTCGTGAAATTTGCATGGTTACTTTTCTTGTTTGTTCATGAAACTCCGAAGAAACATTTTCATGATTCTTTGTTCATGCATGATCTGTATTTCTTAGATCAGCTTTGTTTGCTCACAATAGTGACTACGATGAAATGGCTCCAAATAAAAATCAGAGTGGAAAATTCTGATAATAATTCGTTGCCTAGCCGAGTGAAACTATTTTGAAGATGTAGAAGGAACGCAAACATATGAAACTTGTTAAACATGATTATAACTGATGGAACATCTAGGAAACTGACAAAACATCCCTTAAATTTAGCTCAACTAGAACTGAAACTACTGCCAAAATTATTAATTTCCTGCTCATCTTGTATTCATAGAGTTTCGTCATAGATGTTATTAGAAAACAAATCCAAAAGGGCCTGGCTTTCTGAGAAAACTACAAGTACAAGCCAACTGGGGTTGCCAGGCCGTTGTAGATGTTTCACATGAATTTTTATACATGCATGTTTCAGGAAGGTTTGGAAACAAGTTTCAATCATTTTACTGGACATGGTTCAAAGATCATATACCTGCGCATGAACATTAAGACATCAAATATTAAAATTCATTCAACAATTTCTTTCTATTATCTCTATAAAAAAATAAAAAATCCGATCCTTTTTTTTCTCTCTGAAAAATATTGAACTTGGTGGATAAAACTACAACCGCGAGCAAAAATAAAACTAGTGGTTCATGTCGAATGAGCTAGGGATTGTTGTTCGTAACAATAGCCAATAATTAGATAAAGAAATTTGGGTAAAGTTCTGCAATAAGGGGAATATCGGAGACCGAATAGGTTAGGGCTCAAATATGTTTTTGCAAAACACCACCTGATTCACAAAGTGGAGTGAATGGTTTGCTATTCTCCCCATCTCCCTCTCTCTGGTCTCCGGTCTCTATCAGTTGCATTTGGTGGCATTAATTCTCGCGATAGCCTCTAGAACTGCACTGCATGACCGCCCAATAGCAACTTTCAGACCACAAAATCATGGAATCAAAACACAACTTTCAATCATAGTTACGTTCACATGGAAGAAATTAAGCAACATACGTGTGGAATAAGAGTACCGGTCAGAAGCCGGGTGGGAAACACGCGTAGGAGAGCATCCAGCAGAGTTGATCACGCGTGAGGAACGAGGGCTAGTATTCATGTATTGGAAGCAACCTTGACTTTTTGTACCTAACAGTACTAGTACCCCAGGTTGCGTGGCCGGCCTGAGATAAGCGGCGAGTTCAGTCATCGATTGGATGTCGTGGATGGGAAATCACTGGCCATGACTTATCGCTCAACCACATTATTATTCCATGAAAAGGAAAGCAATGAAGACTACGGACTTATCGCTCAACTACATTACTGTACAAATTATTCCAGTACAATTAAATCGAGGAAGGCAATGGATTACTAATCAACCACATTACTGTATTGATTATTCCCTGAAAACCAAATCGATGAGGCCTACAGATGAACGCTCGACCACTGTACTGTATTAATTATACTCAGAAAATTAAATTGAGGAAGCCTGTGCTGCTATTCTGTAATATAAGTGATTTGGACACAGTATTAATTTCCTGATCTGTTGTTTGGAGCTGGTGACGCCAGCCTCCTAAATGTTGTAAGATCTTTTTGGTGGTGTTCGAGAATTGCGAAAACCAGGCGGCAGCTCCTATTTTTCTAAAAAAATGTTGATGAAGATAGCTAAAATTCAATTGGGTGCCTGGCTCATCTACACCCGGTGAACCGTAAAATAAAATGAAAAGCATAAAGTTTTAAAAGAAAATCCAATATCTTTTTGTGATGCAGGATGCTCAAGTGAGTGATGCTCATGCAAAACTTCAGGGTGTTTGGAATTTCGAGGAGCTCATGGCAAAAAAGACAAAATCAAATGTGAACAATGTTGTTTTCAGAAGTTTCTCCGACACCCAAAATTTATCTTTTTTGCCGCGAGCTCCTCGACTGTCCAAACTTCACCAAATTTTGCACGAACATCACACACTTGGGCATAATGCTACCTGCAAGAGATGGTATATGAAAATACACTGGTATAGCTTTTTATCTAACTAGCAAAACCCTGTGTTGTGACATGCGTCTGATGGGGAATCAACTGTACGTACCCACCAGATGTGCTGGCACATCCCCACTTGGCATGCGGGTCCAGTAGATAATTCTCCACGGGTTGTCCCGTTGTTAACGCAACAGCAGCAGGAAAGCGAGACAAAACACACGTGTCCAAGATGGACTGTCGTTGCTTAGTCAAAAATAAGTGTCTTTGATTTGAACAATTTTAGTACAGGGGGAGTATAATACAATACTGCACATGACGTCAATGAAATATTCTCCTGGAACCACTGAATAGTGTGTTGCTCTAATAGGACGTGTACTGAAAAACCTGAAGCGAACAGAATGCAAAAAAACCAGCTTGGGTAATTAAGCCATCTAGCCTAGTCGGCACTGAAATGTGGGGCCGATTTGTCAGATTGGGGACAAATAAACATGGGTGAAAAGTGGCAGCAGTTTGCTTAACTGCGTAAAATTGTGAAAATTCTGCTAATGAGATATTTTCTATCACAATATGAAATATTGGGGTAAAAATGGAATTTAGTCTAATTGATACTTTCTAATTCGAAATACTTTACCTATTAGGTTTCATTAGGACAACCCTGAAGGCTTGTCTTAACGAAAGGCTTGACCAACATGCACTAATAGATGTCAGTAAATTTTTCTTTCGATAAAGGACATTTTCATTCAGTCGATATATTAAGGTGATACAACCATAGTTAGTGAATGGCTGGCCTCTGCATAACACGATGCACATAGCCAACATGTCCAAAAATATATAATATTGTTGAACACCACCATCCATGATGTGAGAAAATCTCAATGTATGTATGCTCCAGCTGGATAGACGCCGTCATAAAAAGGTCCATGTAATCCGGTCTCTATAGGATAGACTAAGTAACCTTTATAGGAGATGAAACACATTGTTTTAAACCACATGTTTACTGAAAAGCGACAGATCATGTGGATAGGCAACATTTGTATAGTTTGAAGAAAATCATCGCAAGTATGCCATGAGATATTATCTAGCAGATGGGATATATCCAACATGGGCCATATTTGTGAAGCCAATGGCGAACTACCAAGATAACAAGAGTCACTTGTGAAGGCTCAAGGACTTGCTAGGAAGGATATGGAGTGGACATTTGCGGTGTTGAAGCCCGATTTTCTAACATCTGTGACCCGGCTAGATTATGGAAAGAGAAGACACTCTAGAGGATCATGACAACATGTGTGATCATGCATAATATGATCACTGACCACGAGCGTGGTCAAGTGGTGGGCTATGAGTACAAGGGCATCGGAAGATGGAGGATGGTTCGTAAGAAAGAATACCAAATCAGAAGATTTATTCAAGTTCACCAAGAGATTGAAGACCGAGCTTCCCATGAGCAACTCAGAGATGATCTTGTGGGGGAGTTCTGGTGTTCCATGGCTAACACGTGCAATAGTTTCTTCATGTTTGTCTGATGACCCCATGCATGCTTTGTGCTGACATTGAATTTTGATTTATGTTTGAATTTGGATTTGAGTTAAACTTTGAAAATCAAAAATTGTGTTTTGTAAATGTTTGGTGCATAATCAAAAAATGTTTGATTCATTAGACGGTGAATTCGTGAGACTTTTAGTGTGTATTTGCACAATTAAAATAGATATAGAAGCTAGGTGATAAAATATAGGTAAGAAGTTTTAGGTAATCTCTTGCAGAAGAGCAGAAAAATATTCCCTGAGTCTTCTCTCTCCTATACCTAAAAGCCATTTTAGGTGGCCAAATTTAAGCTAGCTATTGGATATTATCTTAAGCCAGTGTGTCAGTGTGTCTAATCAGAATATTTTGTTAAGGGAAGTGAGTAATAGAAGGGAAACTACGCTGCTCTATGCACTCTTAATTGTACGCCTACCTAAAAGAAGAACCAAATTACCTAAATATGTACAACATCTGTTATATAACATAAGTATACAAGTAAAATACATCGTAGGTACTTAAACTATCAGTAGAGTGCCAAATAGCTCCTAAAACTATGAAAATAATCAATCTAGATCCAGAAAGTCATTAAGTGGGTCACAATAACACCTACCAAGGTCAATTAGGACCCTTTTATTACACATGGCCGTTAACTCCATATCACCAAGTATAATTGCCATGTCATCTATCTATAAACGACAAATATTTTGTAAATAGTACCACGAGAAACTAAAGCCCAACCAATTTCACCCATCTTCGTTGCATGGTAGGAGCGTTTTTCCATAATTTTTTATGTCTTTGGCGGGAGTTGTTGGCACCAAATTACATGGCATGCCATGTGTTATGGTTTGGGCCTCATTGGCCTTGTTAAGAGTTGTGTTGACTCACTTAATGTACTTCTAGAATTTGGATTGATCATTTTCATAGTTTCAGGACATACTTGGCACTTTGTCAATAGTTAAGGGCCTATTATACACTTCTCTCAACATATATACTTGTGCAGGTGCAAAAATTTGTGCAAAGATAGCCTACTTATGCAGTACTATAATCACAACTACTTTACAGATATGATCATTTCCCACTTGCTTTACCAGCCATTACTACAAATAGAACTGTAGCGATTACAATGCATAAATGAGCGCAGAAGGAAGCAAGCTTGGCAGCGGAAGCAACATGTGCAGATGAAACACAACCGGCGAGACCACTCCTTATGTTAATCTGAGATAGGAGCCTCCATGAGAGACCAAACCCAATAGCCATGGAAGATAATAGTAGAAAAAATCTGGTCAACTTGCTGGGTGAAGCATTGCTTATGGCTGATACCGACACGGCCAAGAATCCAGTGAAGGTGGCCTTTGTCAGTTCCAGCGACGCCGGCCTTGATTCTTGTTCATCTTGTGTGTTTCCCTTCAATGCAACCAGGACCGGGAGTTGACCGAAGCTTACAGCCGGAGGCAGCAAGACCCACAGGGCAAACTCAAGCGGTGTGAGCTTAAGCATGACGACCAGCAATAGTACGAAGATACCAACCGCCATGATGCAGTCTAGGACGAGAGTCAAACACACAATTTGTTGCTCTCCCTCACTTCTTTCTTCTTGGCTACCATGCCTATGTACCGCAAAACATGGAGGTGGGGTCATCTCGAGGAACATTAAGCACACTCCAAAAGTGCAGACGATGAAACTGATGTAGCCCACTAATTCCTCGCCCTTGCGACCCGTCTGACCGTGACCATTGAGGGCCAGACCTTCGAACCCCAGAAAAAGAATTCCAGTGACACTGGTCAAGAACTCATGTGATTCATCCAGTACACTGTGCATGTCCGTTGTGTATTCCCGACCATCGTCATTCCGTGTGTCGTGCACGTAGTAGCAGACGGTCCGAACCAAGACCAAGATTCCACATATGACGCCAACAGTGACAAAAATGGATTTGGAGATAATGAACTGTGCAATCAAGCAGGCGAGGACGACGAGGCAACAAGACGAAAGGGTTGCCAGACTCGTCGTTACAGGGATAGGACTTACGCCCAGGCCAAGGAATCGCTCAAAGAAGCAGCACGCGAGCAAGGGGCAGATGCCAGTTATCAAAGTAAAGCCGGCCATGGTGATCAATGGTATAGGGACACCATGTCCGTACACCTCGCCATTGAGGTCGACTAAGTTGAGAGCCAGTGCGAGAAGCACCGGGCATATCATAACGACCACTCCTTCTGCCAAGCCCCGGGAACGGTTTAACAGTTCAGCCTAAATCAAAATTAAAATCAAAACATGATGTCATGGCCGAGTAATAAGAAAAAGAAAAAAATGTGCTTAGAGTGACAAAATCTATTGAAAATCATAAAAAAATGGCAAGAAAAAAATTTGATTATCAATCAAATAATAAAATATATTAAAAATATAGTGTAGGAAAAATGAAAAGTTAAAGAATATATTTATACTTCCACAAATTTTGAAAAACAGAGAGGCAATTTCAAATATCATTTTTGTCTAAATGAGGATGTTGCACCCCGCCAGTTCAAGGTAGACGTACTAAGAAATGGATATATGGGGGATCTACTGGTTTACTTTTGGTATTGGCATCTTATATAGTAAGAGATGGTATAATAAGTGTAACAAAGTGCCTTGGCTGCTGGGTTGCATGTTTCTGTATTAGTGTTCCTGATTTTGGTCGCTACTACTTTCAGTTCTCAGTGAAACAGATTAACAGAAAATTCTACTATCTGTGTTCAAGCGATAGAGAGGCATGCATACGTACCATCTCGAAACCGTGTCCGATGAGCTTGGTGAGAAGTTCCTACAAACAGATCACGTTCGTTTCATTAATTTCCTCAAAGTGGCAAATTAAGGAATCTGTAGAAAGAGAGAAACCAGAAGAGGATGCGAAGACCTGCACTTACCTTGGCTCTTCTCTAAGGGTGGAACTGCTGAGCTAGCATGCGCTTGCCAATTGCAGGTTTGGAACACTTAAACTAGCCAGATGGACGGCAAATCACGCGGAAAGAGTACTGCAACAAGGGACCAGCGACGGAGCCGACGACTTGACCGAGTCAATGATTGGCACCAGTAGCAGTATTGTAGGTCTAGAACAGTCTCAAATAACGCGGAATCTTTATTTCACAATTAATGTTCATAAAATAGTACAGAAACATCAGTGATAATTAAAACTTTATTTCACTATCAGTACCCAAGAAGGAATAATGTACAGTAGAAACATCCTAATTGCACTGAGTGGAGAAGACCAGGTTCCTCATTTTGTTTTGAATTCAAAGATTTGGCCGTGTGGAGACTGATTGATCTGCCTTCAATAAAAAGTCGACCAAGGCGTGTGGAAGGAAAAGGAACTTTTGGCCAGCAGTGCGAACTGAGCAAAGCTCAGATGGTTAGTTCCTTGTGGTGGAACCAGCCCACCCAGATTCATGTCCTAAACTTGGCAGGGTGCTCGCATAGGGTGAGGAATTTGAAGTTGTAAGATTAGAGTTTGCAACTCTATTTGTAGTCATCTTAGCGATATTATTGGTATGGGTTCCCTTGGTTTTATCTCTGTGTGATGTTTGCTTATAACCCTCTCATGCATGAGTAATTCCCCATAGCTAAAAATAGCCCCTTCTTCCTCTGTGATGTTTGAAACTCTATGCTTCCCCGAAACTTCCGGACCATGCAGAAATATGTGGTAACGGTTCGATTGGGGGCTAGCTAAAAATAGCCCCTTCTTCCTATGAAGGAGACGACTCCATCATCCCTTCATTGATTCTAACTCAACATTTTTGGAGATCTTCCTCCCCTTTCACTCGAACTTGTTGATTTTTGGGGACTGAAAGACAAGTGCCCAATCTATACTCCCACCAAAGCAGAAGTTGATTCCCCCTTGTTTCTTTGATGGATCTTGCTACTCTTGGAGCATGGAGACTCCTAGGTGGTAGCAGTCCTCAGTGAGAAGCCGATTTGTGATTTTTTTTCTGTCGTTTGTGAAGGTTTGGAGGCCGCCTCAAGGTATACCACCAGTGGTTGGGAATCAACTTATCGGTGATATCTCAATGCGAAGAGGATGAGCTTTCATGGTGTTGGTGTGCCTTCATGGTAACACGCACCCCTCCAACAGTGACTAGTTTCCTTCCAAAGAAATGAACACCGGAATACATCATCGTCTCCGGTGCTTTTTGGTTATCTCTAGCCCTAACTCATTACTTGTGGTTTACTTTGGTCACTTAACTTTGCTAGCACCATACAGATTATTTATCTCATTACAATTGTTTAAAACACACCTTTATATCGGCCAAACTTGCTAATAATCAAAAAATAAAATTTGTAGTTCTCCATTTTCAACCCCCCTCCCAATCTTGACCCTTTCAAGCAGCACTTGTCGCGGTGCCGGACCACTAGACCTTGCAGCAGGCTACCGCGACCATCAACAAACTAGCCTCATGCATGAATGTAGATGCACGTGCGCAATCGCTGCTACTAAGCTCGCTTATATTCTTTCCACATATACAATACTCGTAAATGATCAATGATCCATGCATGGTGGCATCTATGCATGGTGTTGTGTGTAATTTTTACTCGTGTTTTTCCCCTAAAGCAAACATAATTATAATAATAACTCGAGCTATCGGAAATGCATGGTGATGATTTTTTTTATGGAATCCATTGTAGTGAGTTGAGTAAACGATGGGCACCTTTTTAGGAAAGACAACTGAGCAAATGAATCTGATTTGCTTCTGCGATACATAAACAAATTGCCACCACCTCAAGAACATTGCTGATCAAACCAACATTTTCCATTTATACCATACATACGCGCATTGCAATAATTATAATAAGCGATTGCTCTTTTTGATAAACGATGATATATTTATATCAAGATTATTTTTATAGCAAGTACACTCAGCCTCTGCAAAAACACAATATGTACAACCAAAATTATTGAAAAAAAATATGACATCAAAATTTCATGCTACTTGTTGCCATAAACGTGAGGTCTCAGAAAAAATTAGCCTTATAATATTTACAAAGAATATTGGTTTGCAGCCCAGTGGCTGGGTCAGTTAACTTGAGATGTGGTAAGTAAGGGGTTAGTAGAAAACCTATTATAGACTAGCATTACTAAAAAAATCACGTGGAGAATACTTTTAATGAGCGTGGTCCTAATCGAATCGACTGAGTTAAACCTAAGATATATTGTTGTGACTTGTATCACTCAGGATCCCTAGATAAGACATTATTTGTAGTCTTGTAGAGATTGATTAGTTGTACCTTAGCGATCAAGTTTTATAAATACAAGGCAAATCCCTATGGGGTATCGCACAGCAAACATTGTATTTGAGTTAGTAACAGAGGCAAGATACCGCGATTGCGGCAATGACAGAACCGACCTCAAGCCCAATGTTTGATCCCCATTCATTCAGACATAGTGCCACAACCACTTTAATCATGTGTACCAGTTCATGTCCATAGGGTACAAACCAGTGGTGCGGCATTGCCGGAACGCTCACGATGATCCTCGGGCTGGAGCACTTGATTAAAGCGGTTGCGGCATTGTAGCGTGTCATGCCTGAATTTGGAGCAAACTTGGCACTTGAGGTTGTTTCTGCCATTGCCGCGTATGCGCCCATCATTGCCACGACCAACAATGTCGACAGTCAGGATTTGAGCTACATAAATTGCGCCTTACTTGATGTTAGACCAGATCATGGCAAAATTCAGAAAAGAAAGGCGGATAGGTTTGTAACTACTTTGTGGTGCAACGTGTACAGGATTCGGTAGAGGTTCGCTTTACGCTTGAGAGTTCAAGCATGGAGGCGACATGCTTTGTTTCTGCTTCAAGGACCATGATTTCTGGACTTGGAGTAGCTAGCACTATGCAAGAGTAGCTCTGTGTTCTTCTTCCTGAATGTTTCGATGATGATCTCAACTTTGGAGGCCAGAAGTCAATGGGAGGTCGACACGGCGTCCGTTCCCCTGCCGTGCCTGCACCCAGCAGGGACCCTCACTAGGCCTCCGCTTCGCCGGACCACCGTGTCCTAGCGTGGCGTACTGCACGCTACCGGTTCTGTAGCTACTCTATTATGTCAGAACACTTGAGAGGGATGAAAGCGAAACAGCAGCAGCAGCGAAGATACTGCTGCTCCTTCCTCACTTGTACCCTGTGTTAGAAATATAATTGGGTTTAAGTTAGAGATAAGGAGATAGAGATAGGATTAGTTTAAACCACATGTAACTTGTCTTGTACTCCAAGTCTCTATCCCTCTTGTACTCCTATATATACCCTACACAAGGGTCAGATCAATACAATGAATATTGTAGGTTCTATATATTTCTACATGGTATTAGAGCGGTTTGTCCAACGACGCCGATCTTAGGACCTTCCACCACTTCCGCAGCTCGCCGCCTCCGGGAAGATTAATCTCCTCTCCCCGAAGGCACGGCACCCAACCAATCAAAGATCAGATTGGTCTCGTAGTTTAGATCCAATTTTCGAGTCCATTAGAATTTTTTTAGCCACCAAGTTGAAATTTCATCAAGTAGATTTTTTTTTAGCCACCAAATAAATCACGGCGGCCACGGTGGGACGGCCGTGGGCTCGACCAGGCACTACTACGTGCGGCCGGCTTCAAGATCAGAACTCCACCAGCAGACGCCACGCGCGTGCACGCCAGGAGTACCAGCCACGAGCGACGACCTCCTTCACTTCGAGCCCCGCAAGACTTCAGCGGGATGAGCGCATCAGCTCAACATCTCCGCGACGCAATCTACACAAGACCCCTGTTAGCAGGCGGCCGCGCGTACGAGCACGTCGACACCCAGCGGGCAATACGAGTGCGACCCAATCTACTCGATATACGCGCCGCCGGACATCAGCCTCTACCGAACGGCTTCATCGACCGCGCTTCATCGTTGCTCTCCCACGCCTACATCGACCTCCACAGCCCACGCGCAGGCTGCATCACTGACGGAAGCCACGCGGTACAAGGACGCCCAGAGGATTTCATCATATGCATGCATACATGTGGCCTAGATGGGCTAGATGTGATGCACGCGCATGCAAATTGATGCCAGTCCCTACGGAGGTTTCTGCTGTACGCAGGCCGGGAAGTCGGGAACCATCAGATGGACTCCATCGCCCGCGAAGCCGCGGACGCATGCTCGATGCGGGCAACTGCCACTACGGACTCCACTGCAGCTACCCTACGGCCTCGACTCCAATCCAGGCTGCACCGACCGCCTCGCAGATCATGCACGCCTCAGATCACGGAAGGGCAGTTTTCCACGCATCCTACTACGACGCCGTGACACCATCGTCTACACCGAGCGCTGCATCCCGAGCCGAGCTACATCACCTCCTACATCAACCTACGCCGCCAATCTATACCTACAGCAAGCACGACTACATCATCATGATCTGCACCAGATATTCTTCATCGAGCCTAATCCCCTGCCTCGAGCTGTACGACTACACCAAGCTACGAGCCAACATTGTTTTTCGGCACGACACGGCATCGACACTTCGTCGGCACGGGGGACGCCTCCCAGCGACGCATCATCTTCGGCATGCCGCTGCAACGGCATCGCCGACACTACATCGCCAAGGTCTTCATCAACATGGTCTTCACCAACATCATCGTCGACACACCGCCGCCGCCTCGTCCACAAGATGGACAGCTAGCGTCCTCTGACAGATTTTTCTGCAAGACGCGACCACGACGACGGCAATGACCTCGTCACGACGCCGGCATCGACCGCGTCATCCACGACAACACGACTGCATCGACATGGCGTCACTACAATGACGACCCCTACACGGCCACACGGTTCTGGCAAAACCGATGTGTGCTCGATGGGCTTCCTCCGGTCGTGGCAAAACCGGCGGACTCATCGCCGATGACACCCTCTGACATCCGCAAGGTGCATCGTCCACGTCAGCAGCTCCGTCATAGTGCATTTTTTTTGCACCTCCGGCTTTCTGCGGCTTTATCATCAACGACGACTACACCATCGACCATGGCTACCTCGACCACGGCTACATCACCATGATCGGCTACCTCGATTTTGACATTAATGGCTACGTCTACAGCAACTCATCGGCAAGAACTCCAGTCAATAGCGTCCGCGTCGTCACTAGCATCCGCGCCACTCCCGCTGTGACTGCGGGAGGGAGTAGAGGAGAAGATAGGGAAGACACCAGAAGGGGACGCAGTCACCCCCTAGGTGCCAACCCATCAGAGATGAAGTTGATGATGGCGCAGCGGAGAAGACGATGAAAGCTCAAGACTTCAAATTCAGTCGTACTCGTCCGCTTCACTCCCGCTACGACTGAGGGGGGATGTTAGAAATATAATTGGGTTTAAGTTAGAGATAAGGAGATAGAGATAGGATTAGTTTAAACCACATGTAACTTGTCTTGTACTCCAAGTCTCTATCCCTCTTGTACTCCTATATATACCCTACACAAGGGTCAGATAATACAATGAATATTGTAGGTTCTATATATTTCTACACCCTGCTCCCGCTGCTCTTGATGCTCATCTTACTCCTCACCGGAGCTAACCCACAACCGACGACGACAAACAGCACAGCACAGCACTCTGTCTATGTCTGGACTTTTGTTTGAAACAGAGTTCCTGAACTTCCTAATTAACATGTTGTAATCCTTCTGTGTGAATGTTTGAGAGGAAAATCAACCTTGCGTAGCCGACAGGTTGTGTGGGCGTGTAACTTAATATAACAAACAGAGATTTGGGTTTGTGACCTCCAAATTGCAGCAGATCTTGCCTGTCCGCGATTTGGGTTATAAGAAGAATTGCCACCTCTCCTTTGGTTCTTCTTCTTGATGATACAGCTCCTTCTATCTGTGTACAATCCATGGAGTGTCAGTTAACTTCTGTTGTGGAATGATGAAAGACTTGCACTTACATGTTCTGCAGTTTTGTAAATTTTGTGCCATCATTACGCCATCTCTTCCTGCCAAGAACAACACAAATCCATGCAAATTTTGTGCAGTTACACCCATAAAAGAATACACTTTTAGTAAACAGACAATGGGATTAGCTCAATGAGATCGATATTCAACTGAAATATTCAACTGAATGAGATCGATATTGTACAGAAACAGTAACAACAGCGCCAATGGGATTATCATGTTTCCTTGAATGAAACCACTATTTTACAGAAAGCAGTTCTCTCCAAGTTCACATTTAAAATTAGCATCATCATTTTCGATGTCTTCTCTTCGTATTAAGAAAAGGAGTATCTTCTTCATATTGCACTTGCTGAGCGCACCTGAGGTGGCTAGAGGATAAAACTTGGTCCAAAACTACGATGTATAGGAATTTCACTCCAAGAATGTACTTATCTCTGATAACACTGAAGAATCTGCAGCAGGAGCGTACTCGTCCCCGCAGAAGAAGGGCTCGGGAGGCACCTCCAGGCCATTGATGCCAGCTTCGAGCATGTCTAGCACCTCGCTCATCGTTGGTCGATCGTCTGGCTTCATCTGGATGCACCACAGCGGAACGATGCACAGCTTCCTCTCTACCTGATGGATACCAATGGCCTCTGAGATCTCACCCACCTCTTGGCAGGACAGCTGATTGTACACCCAAGCTGGGTAGTATGTCTGGCTTCTTGACGCTCGTGGATCCACATTCCTCCGCCCCCCGGCCATCTCCAGCAACAACATCCCGAAGCTATAGACATCAGACTTGGAAGATATGGCGCCAAAGCTACGGGACACCATCTCGGGAGCTATGTAGCCAACTGTTCCCCGCGCAGCGCTCACCGGCAAAAAGCTGTTGTCCCTGGGATACAGTTTCGCCAGCCGAAAGTCAGCAATCTTCGGGGTGAAATCACTGTCTAACAGGATGTTGTGCGGCTTGATGTCGAAGTGTAATATCTGCATATCGCACCCTCGGTGCAGGTAGTCGATCCCTCTGGCAATGCCCAGAGCAATCTGA
Source organism: Triticum aestivum (assembly GCF_018294505.1). NCBI lineage: Eukaryota > Viridiplantae > Streptophyta > Magnoliopsida > Poales > Poaceae > Triticum > Triticum aestivum. The sequence continues at coordinate 6,792,935 of NC_057801.1, forward strand.
TTGAGCTTGTCCCATGAGAAACTCTTCTCTGGCGAGAAGATGTACTTCTCAAGAGATCCGTGGGGCATGTACTCATAAACAAGAGCCCTCCTCATTTCCTCCGAGCAGAAACCCACCAGACGCACTACGTTGACATGGTGAATGCTTCCGATGCTGGACACCTCACTGATGAATTCTTCTCCATTGGACATGGAACTGACCAACATTTTGATGGCAACATGGACATCACCGGGAAGCACACCTTTGTACACGGACCCATAGCCTCCTTGGCCCAGCTTGTCTCTGAAGTGGCTAGTGATCGCAGTGATGTCTGTGTAAGCGAACCTTGTTGGGCCAAGGGCTAGTTGCATCTGGAGGAACCTCTCAACTGCGTCAACTGATATCTTTGTTTGCCAGTACTTGTAGGCAAGGAAGATCAATACAGACAACGGTGCAAAGACTAACCTGGATAGTACTGCCAACACTGCATAAACAAGATTACAGACATGAGTTACATGTATAAAGTTATGGAGATGTAATAATAAGGATTGGATGATTCTGTCATACCGATAATGAGCTTCATGATACTTATAGCAGATACTATGACTAACACAGCCCAATATAATTTGGTGTATTTAGACAAGGAGTTGTTTTTTACACATCCCAAGAAACGCACGTCGATGGCAAAAATCACAGAAATCTTATTTTGGATGCTTGAACTAGACATCTGTTTGTGGAAGTCGCTGCAAGGTATGACATGGATTGGTGAGAAGATAAACAGATTTTTGGTAAGACAATCCCTTTTGAGGTGGAAAATGCAAGCAGAGAGCATAGAGACTCACCTCCTTGAATTTTCCAGGCATGTCTTGAGGATCCAAGAATATGTCCATTCTGGAGCTGGGAAAGGAAATCTAAGAGCAAACCCATCCCTCGTAAATTTTACAATATCTTCATAATCATAAGTTGAATAATAATCATTTGGCCCCAGACCCCAGCTTCCCAAAGGAGTCATGGCCAAGTATCCACATGAAGGCTCAACATTCTGAACCTGATAAGATTGCGTGGTACTCAACACATAAACAAAAGAAGTGTTCGTACTCCGGCAAGCGACAGGCTTATAAATAAGATTATCTTTCATCATCCGTGAACAACTGACAAAGGCAGCCCATTTAACCGTACGCATATATAACAGGAACATGTAATCTGATCTCAATCCATGGATATAAGGATGTTGATTCCTCTCAGGAATAGGGCAGCTGCTATTATGCTATTATCCAAACTGGCATCAACAACCCAGAAAATAGAGTCACTGTACGAGATGTTGGTGATGAAGTATCTTCCTGTGTTGACTTGAATTATAGCCTGGTCATCGCTACAAACAAGCTCGTATTCTTGAACACCACAACCAGGTGGATCCCCTCGCAATCGAAAAGGATGGTGGATATCTTCCGCTCCAGTCTTTGTTAGAAAAACTGAAACTGTGGAGGAGATTGCTAATGCTTGGAGTATAACAGAACGTGGAAATGCAACAGAGTTCGTCATGAGAGCTTTACAGATTTAAGAAGCTGGTACTAGAGTTAAGAAGAAGGCTAATATGGTCTCAGAATGACATACAGATTTTCTGGTGCATATGGATTGCTGGTTTTCTTAGTCAAACTAGCGTACAGGAAGATAGGCTTTGACTTGTCAACAGGAGTATAACAGAGTGTGGAAATGCAACGGAGTTCGTCAAAGGAGTCCACAGGCAGCGGCCACGTGGAGAGCCTTTAGTCTTGGTTCGTGTAAGAACCGGGACTAAAGGGGGAGGCTTTAATAACGACCCTTTAGTCCCTTATGAACCGGGACTAAAAGCCCTTTTTCTACTACTGCCTTGGAGACTAAGGACGATTAGAAAAATTATCATACAACCCACAATCTTACAACGAAGTCACGTACTTGTTGATATATATTAGTGATAATGTTCAAGTACTACATAAATAACTCATGAATATATAGGAAATATAATCATCACATGATTGCTTTTAGGGCATATTTGAACATTTGCAGTACAAATTGATGTTTGATTATATGTTGTGGTGTAAATCACTAGAGTGGTGGTATGTGAAAGTCGACTCATGTCACTTGACCTACTTAGGCCTAAAGGAGAGCATTGTGTTATAGTAAGTCTCGGAGGAGAGGCTGGAGTGACACACTATCACACACCAAGTTTATGAGTTATACCATGAGAATTGAATATGGACCCTAGATCTTTAAGCTACAGTTAGACTTTTGCTTTAATTATTCTTAGTACTTGCAAATGTTACTAAGGATATAATCATGGTTATGTGTGATTTAGTAGTTTTGCAACACATAAGCTTAGGCTCTATTGATACAACAACAATCAAGTAACAAGAATCAACTCAAACAGTTCTTACCAACCTCAAGTGTGCACATCTAACTTATTATATTCATTTTTCATGCAAGCTTGACCTCAGTTGTCCATTTCTTATTCATTCAGGGCGCCCCTAGTGGACTTGGCAGTGCTCCTTTCCCAAAACAGAACAAACTCTGAACGTTAGGGAAAATAAGGGAAGACCACCTATTATGAACTGAACAGCTAGGTGATATTCCAATCTTCCACGAGAAATATTTGGTCCATATAAGAAACACAACTAGCTTGTCCTCGACACAACTGAGAATTGGCGACTTGATGTACTCTTTTAATTTGTTGTACTTCCAATTCTTGCAACATTAATTCCAGTGAATGAAACAAACAACTAGCTCTTCTTATTGATCACTGCAGAGATTCCTGGTCAACTTTCACGCACCAATTCTTTCTGCTCCCTACTGGACCGACACTCTTATTTATTAAAAAGATCTACTATTGATCCCCAATACCTTTGGGTTATCACCAACCTAGTTGGGAGCATCACATATTCTCTCTATTATGAAAAAAGACAGTGTCTCTAAATAATGGATAAAACAACACAAAAAGGTGGATCTGCACAAACTGACTCATCACAATCAAGATTTTTTTTACAAAAACGGGTAGCTTCACACTCTAGCTTTTGACCGACTGTAATAAGATATTATATGGTAGTAGAAAAAAATTGAACCCAAAGCTTACAATGATGGGCATAAACACAACATATTAAAGTGCACATCAGAAATGCATGCAATTAAAATACAATCAACATACTAGTATTACACATAGCTTTATATGTAACTTGTATTTATTTATCGGGTATAGGTGTGGGCTGATCACTCAAGAACAATATAGCTGGCAGCAATAATCGTTACATCCACAAAGCCCCCTATGCTAACTTCCCCGGAGCAATAACCCTCAGAGAATTGTTTACATATACTTTTTGCTGTTAGGACGGAACAGAGAACCCTACACCTCTCCAAGAGGGCTGATTCTATCAGGTCCATAACCCTGTCTGGGGAATTCGAAGCCGCCGCCGTATTCAGCCCCAAGGCATCATTGAGATCATCTTCATCCAATCCATCACCATAGTCTCCATCAACAATGCCAACCCCATCTCTATCAACATCACCATATATGAGCAATGGGCGTAGATCTGTTACTGTTACCACTTCCCAATTTCAAATGTTGTTTAACAATTGATAATTTATGTTTTATTGGTGAAGATTTTATGTTTTCATATTGTTCCTCATATTCATATCGACACTGGTCATGTTCATCATGGTGTTTTGTGAGTAGTTCCATCACGTTCTTGAGGACATGGGAGAACCCCCTAGTTAATAGTCATATAGATTTAGCAGTAAAGATTGATGTTTGATTGTATGTTGTGGTGGAATCTCTAAAGGTGATGTGCAAAAGGAAAGAAAAAGAGACAGTGTCTCCAATAATGGATAAAATCACACAAATGTGGATTTGCACAAATTGACTCATCACAATCAAGCTTCTCTTAAAAAAACAGGGAGCTTCATAGTCTAGCTTTTGGCCGACTATAATAACAGATTATATAGTAGTATAAAAAAGTTTGACCCAAAGCGTACATTTATTGACATAAACAAAATATATTAAAGTGTACATAAGAAATGCACACAATTAAAATATAAACAACATACTAGCATTACACAAAGTTTCATATATAATTTTAATTCGTTCATTGGGTATGTGAGCACAAATACAACTGCCATTACTCAGTGTTGCCCTTCTAGATTGATGTTGTCAATGTCTTGAGTGCTGCCGCATTCTTAATGATTCTAATGGCCTCGGCAAAACCATCCAAAAGCTGGTGACAATCTGGAAATTGTGCGTCATCAACTGCCAGAACTACCTTGATGTCACTACCATAATTATGGTAGTGCACGGTCAAAGCCTGCATAGACATCCACACAATTAGATACAAAATGGAGTGAAAGTAATAAATACAAAAGCTAGTTTTCTCTTAGACACATGATGATGGATGTTTTAGTCTCAAAGTAACCTAAGAATGCATATGTTTTGGATGTTCAACATGGATGACTTACTTGTGGCGGACCGTAGATACTAGGTGCCATGAAGGCAACTGGGTGCCCACATAACACCATATGTTCAACTGGTCCAAGGGCATTTGAAAATATGATGGTTGTTCGCTCGACAAAACGGCGGAAGATAAAAGCTCCTGCCTTCTTTCATTAAAGGGTCGTTGCAATAATCAGAAACATGAATACATAGACATAATGTTTGCTTCGAGTTTGTGCAATCCTATACTAGGAAGAGGTAATAAAGTACAAAAGGAGCAGGAAATATACCTTGACACCAAAGTTTTTCACCAAAAATTCACCGACCACTCGTGTGAACAGCACTTCTAGAGAGCTCTTTTTCCTATGCATAAATTTTTTTGCCTCCTGAACGTACTCAAGGGGATCATCTTGCAAGGCTATATTAAATGGACAGATGAGGCTGCTAAGTCGATTGCCTGTCTCTACTCTGGTAACATATGTCTGTTCATAGTGGTAAGAAGAAAATTATTGTGCTTTTTAGTATTAAATTATACAAAATTGTGACGAAGAGCATACTACTATGTTTATGTGCACGTAATTAGCATTATTACTTATTTATAGTAAGAGAAAAATGACGCTCTTACTTGCCGGGTGGAGACTGGCCTTGCGTCGACAAGGACGAGTGATCGCAAACAGATTCTCTTAGTGTTAGTGTCACCTAATATTGAACATAAGAAAACAACGTGTAAAATTTGCATGCCTACAGAACAAACACTCGTTATCTAGACCACTTACCGGACTTCTTAAAGTAATATTGTGAAAGAGCTGCTGAAGTCACACCGGCTAGCACGTCGTTAATAGTCTGTGAAACCAAAAGAGATAGAGACAAAATTGTCCGATATAACTGTTATGAGACTTTTAAAATGTAAAACTATTTTTTTCTATTTACCATGTTATTATGTCTAGTTATAATTTTTGTTTTCAGTTTTTGTCAAAAGGTTATCTAGAAAACTGCCAACTTATCATGTAAATATATGCAAGTACTACATATAGATACTTCACGTTCACAGTTCTGCTAGTTTCTTTTTCTGTTTTATTACTTGCTATATATTGTACATAATCATTTTAAAATCTATTTTTCACCTTTCGTCAATAGGGTTTCCAGACATATAAGTGCCAACAAAACATGCAGATTTAGCGCAAAAAAAAACATGTAGATCATGTGCAGGTGATTTCAATTAGTATATATAAATTCATGATAAGATTGAGCAGCTTTACGTACGTACGCAGTTCATGGCAGTCTTGATGAGCTTGACATCATCAAAGCTAAGGGTCCGATGAACAAAACGCTTGCGGCTGCGAGACTGGTGGCCGTCCGCACGCGTGAAGAGCGTGCGTGGATCACTCAAGAACAGTATCGTTGCAACGATCATCGTTACATCCACCAGTGTGTGCCAGGCCAGCACGACATACGACCAAAACCATGCAAGCAGTGCGAGGTAATCACCTGAAGACAGCGTAGGCCGCGGTTGCCGCTGGTAGATGGCCCCTGTGCGCTTGGGTGGTGGTGGCATAGCCGGCACCCTTTCTGGGTCGGCCGTGCTGCGGGACGCCGCCATGAGGAGCGTGGTGATGGACGTGCCGTCGCCAATGGAGTGGTGCAGACGGAGCACCACCGTGGAGGCTGCCTCGGAGGATGGAAAGTCGAGGAAGTGAAACTCCCAGAGCGGGCGGCGCCTGTCCATCGGGAGCAGGGACAGCGACGCCACGTAGTCCTCCACGGCTTTTTCTGGGTCGGACGCCACAGCCTCAGGATCCAGCCTGGGAACGACGATGTGGTCGTCCAGGTTCACCGGAGTTTGCACCCATCGCGGCTTGCCATTGCTGGTGGAGTCGTCCATTACCTGTACACATGCATGTGTATATGTTAAATCCTCGAGAGATTGCCCAAGTTGTTGAAATTTGAACTAAAGCCACAACACTTATTTTGGGACGGAGGGAATGAAACAAATAAAGTTTGTAGAATTACTTGAATACTGCGGAAGCGCGGGAAACGAGTAAGCAGTTCTGTTTCGATGCCGGCGCGGAAGACGGGCAGGTTCACCGGCGTGCCAAGCCCTATGACGACGACGATGCACACACCCAACTCCTCCATGACTCTTCCGGTAGGGCTCATGGGCTCTACCATGGAATTGTCGGCACATTCCTTCTCCCGTGACACACGGACAGAGAGCGGACGGCTTGAGTGAGTGGCTGCGCTCATTGCTACTTGCATTACTGTCCTAATTACAATGTCTCTCTGCTCTGCAGGTGTGATATATATTGTGTTGGGAAGAAAGGTTCCTGTTATGATAGAATAATTGTTGAGTTGAAAGAGAGAGTAGAAAAAAAGACATCACTAGGGATTGGATTAGCAAAGCCGTCGGACTCTTCTTCCTTGCTGTTAGATGGCGTGTGTGGAATTGGATAATTCAATTGGTTGGCTATCAATTTTCTATTTCCGCTCCCTTTTTACCAACTAGTCATTCAATGGATGTATCAATCTTAAAATATGTGTGCTAGGTGATCGAGGCTCCAATCATGTAACTCTGCCGACCTTAATCGCTCTCAGGGTCATCTAGTATCAGATTCGCTGAGAGGTCAGGCCAACAGGTAGAGGTCAGAAGTTGGTGGACAATTGTAGCTGTATGTTGAATTGAACAATTCAATTGGTTGCTATGAATTTTCTACTTCTGCTCCCCTTTTTACCAACCACTCATTTCATGGATGTATCAATCATAAATTATGTGTGCTAGGTGATTCGACGGTGCAATAAATTGTCTAATCAAATATGAGTTGTATGTAGTAAAGTCCTATGGTTCAATTTTTTCCAATTCAAATCAAACAGTATAATTTTTTAGTTGTAGGTTCAGTGTGCTGTTTCATCATGTGCTGACGCTGCTGAGCAGCAGGAGAAGCAATCTCCCCAATTGTTGCTTTATGTGGGTTTGAATAATTCAATTGGTTGGCCATCAACTCCCCTTTTTGACCAACTAGACGTTCTATGGATATACCATGATTAATACTCCCTCCGTCCCATAATGTAAGACGTTTTTTGACACTACACTAGTGTCAAAAAACGTCCTATATTATGGGACAGAGGGAGTATATACGTGCTAGGTGATCGACGGTGCAATCACGTAACTGTGCCGACCTTAATTTTTCAGAGGGTCACCTAGTATCCGATTTGCCGAGAGGTCGTGCCACCGGGTAGAGGAAGTGGAGGATGATTGCAGCTTGGGAGTGCAGATAGTAAGCCCATGGATCCGTTTCCTCATCGCAGGGTAGTAGCAATCGTCGTCGTCCTCCGGCTCGTCCTGGTTTTCTGTGATGCACACCAAATCAATGTTGATGCTAGGCATGATGATATAGGTTTCTCTATTGGAAACACCGATAAATCGTCTAACAAAATAGAAGTTTCATGTACAAAAATCATATCATACAGATTTTATTTTATTTTGCATTTCGAAACAAATGGTATAATTTTTGAGTCATAGGTCTAGTGTGTTGTTTTGTCGTGCGCCGACGCTGCTAATCAGAAGCAGAAGCAATCTCCCCAATTGTGGTTGTATGTGGAGTTGAATAATTCAATTGGTTAGTTATCAATATTTTTATTTCCACTCCCCTTTTTACCAACCAGCCGTTCCATGGATTTATCAATCTTAAAATATGTGTGCAAGGTGATCGATGGTGCAATCATTTAACTCTGACGACCTTAATTGCTCAGAGGGTCACCTGTACCTGATTAGCTGAGATGTCATGCCACCGGGTAGAGGCTGAGCCCGAGGAGGACGACGATGGTGACTCGGGCCAGAACTTCTCTTTGCCGAGTGCACACTTCAGGCCCGATTTGCCATCGTCTTCCTCCTCCGTCTCATCCTCATTGCCTATGATGCTTAACAAATTGATGGTGATGCTGAGCATGATTTTTTAACAAAGGGAATATATTAATATTGCGAAGATACCAATTACACCCGGCCTCTGTACCAACATAATGTCCAAAGGCATCAAGGATACACACAGTCAAAAAAGAAAATAAAAAGAACGGAAGAAAAAGTCCCCACCATGATGATCAATCACTAGCATCAGTAGCACTATAACCACCGCGAAGACAACACCCGGAATACAAAAGGGGTTCTCCAAAAGAAACGCCCTTGGAAACAATGCACAAGCATTGTCATTGCCCGATGAAATATCATGGTTTTCACCTGGAGAAAGTACGAGTTCACCCAAAAACAATGCATTCAATAAGGTCATTGCCAGGTACAACCAATAAAGGGTAGACCTTAGATTTTCACACTGTGAATCGAGTGTCGGTACTCGAGGAGCACCACCAAAAATACAGCCCTCCAGTGCTGCTGCACACGCTTGCTGAGGCCGCTGTTGCGAGTCACCAAACACTTGGCACACAGTCTTCATCGCATAAAATACACCCTTCCACTAAAGCTTCAAAACCTCCAATCACAGCCACCATGACTTTCTCCACCTTTATCAATGCCTTGGGATTCTTGACTTAGACATGTCCCATGACACCCGATAAGAAATCGAAGCTTTGCGTTGCGCCCTCTTGAGGCCATGCTGGCCGATAATACGAGCGCGCGCGACCCGAGACTTTTTGATCTAGATATCCAGGGGCGGCATACGCCAATACGTATAGATCTCCGACGGGAAGCCCGAAACTCGGAGCGCCCAGATCCAAGTGGTCGACATCCGGCAGAAAGACAACTTGGCAGAAGAAGAGTGCTAGGGCAAAACCACCATTATTAGGCCGAAGCAAGCAGCCCCCACGCCGCCCTCGTCTTGATCTAGACTTGCAGACAAAGGTCAGTGACGTGGCATCGTGCCACCCGCAACGTGGAGGCCCAAAATTGGCGAGACGCCAACCATGGCAGGAGACGAGTACCAGCCACTCCCAGCCGGATCCGGCGACTCCCAGCCCCACCGATGCTGCTACAGAGGCATCGCGTGTAGCCTGCAAGCCCAGCCACGACGTCGCATAAGCGTCCGCCGTAGCCGCCATCGCCTTGAATAGGGGTCGCTGTCCCAGAGCCCTATCTTCGTCGGTGTGCCAACAACCACCACGGAGAGGAGGCCAGCAGAGTTGCCCCGCCGCCACCACCATGCACGGGCTTTGCCATGCAGCGGCTACAGGCGGCGGCGAGGAGGAGGAACGGAGCAGGAATTGCCACTGGCTGGAATTGCGGCCGCCCGAGTCGCCCTGCTGGGGGGTGACGTGGGGGATGACGTGGGACATCACTTTCTCCATTGGATAAACGAAGTGTGGGATGATTGGGACTTGGGAGTGTAGATAGTAAGCCCATGGATCAATCGTCCTCATCGCAAGTGTTGTCGCCATCATCGTCCTCCTCCAGCTCGTCTTCGTTGCCTCTATCACACCAAATCGATGATGATGCTGATCATGATGACATAGGTTTCTCCATCGGAAACACTGATAAATCGTCTAATAAAATACGAGTTACATGTAGAAAATCGTATCATTCGAAATAAAATCAATTCAAATCAAACGGTATAATTTTTGAGTCATAGGTCCAGTGCGTTGTTTCGTCGTGTGTCGACGCTGCTGAGCAGGAGAAGAAGCAATTACCCCAATTGTGGTTGTATGTGGAATTGAATAATTCAATTGGTTGACTATCATTTTTCTATTTCGGCTCCCCTTTTCACCAACCAGTCATTTCATGGATTTATCGATCTTAAAATATGTGCTCTAGGTGATCGATGGTGCAATCATGTAACTGTCACAGTCCTAATTGCTCGGAGGGTCACTTGTACCCGATTCGCTGAGAAGTCGCGCCACCCGGTAGAGGACGACGATGATGGTGACTCGGGCCTGAAGTTCTCTTTGCCGAGTGCACACTTCAGTCCCGAGTTGCCATTGTTGTACTCCTCCAGATCGTCCTCATCGCCTATGATTTTCACCAATTTGATTGGTGTTGCGCATAATGACACCGGTTTCTCCATCGGAGACTCGGATAACCTGTCTAATAAAATATGAGTTGTATGTATAAAAACTGTATCATTCGAATTTTGTTCCAATTCGATCAAATGGTATAGTTTTTGAGTCATCGGTCCAGTGTGTTGTTTTGTCCTGTGCCGACACTGCTGAGTAGCAGGAGAAGCAATCTGCCCAGACGTGTCTGTGTCAATTTCCTATTTTCTCTCCCACTTTCACCAACCAGCCATTCCATGGATGTCTCATTCTTAAAATACCTGTGCTAGGTGATCGACAGTGCAATCACGTAACCGGTGCTGCCTTGTTCCACTTGAACACTGAGACCCATCTCCTTCCTGCCCTATAAGAACATGCATGGCCAGACAAGATGGTACCATTTTCTAGCAAAGAAAGTTGCCTCTCAGCAAGTGACATCAACCTCACTTCCTCTAGAGGCAGGCAAAAGTAGCTGAGGATGATCGGTGAAATGGATGCGGACAGTGTTGTAGGATATTTCAGGGGCAAGAGTATCCTCATCACTGGTTCAACTGGCTTCCTAGGCAAAGGTATGCGTTCATGCTTGATCGGTACATCTCGGGTCAGCATGTGCCATGCGTGTGTGCTGATCATCTGAGAGGCTTATATGTTGGTGTTTCTCTTGCATGACCTGTGGGTAGTGCTTGTGGAGAAGATACTGAGGGTTCAGCCTGATGTGAAGAAGCTCTATCTCTTGATTCGGGCCCCTGATGCTGAATCCGCGAAGCTTCGGATTCAGACCGAGGTGAAATATTTATTTTTATTTTTCTCCTAGTTTTCGTCTAATACTAAATCCACATTAATTAAGCCACGCCACCACTTTTTTCCCTTCAAAAAGACGTCAGTGCTCAAACCACTGCTATTAAATTTAACAGAAGTATGCTTTCCAGCCTATAGGCCGTCTTAGGCCCTGTCTGCATTCGTTTAGTTTTTGTTCACTCTCTGGTATTTAGTTCAAGGTTAAGCTAAATTCTGGTGAGCACGCAAATATCACATTCAATCCGAGCAGAGTCATGCTGTTTGCACACTTAACCCTGCATCTAGAATGAACTTTTGTTTCGGCCGGGGGACCAAGAGCTACTGGTTCTATTTCGAATAGAGCCTGCAAGCAAAAGAAAGGCTGAAATTCAACCGGTTCCTATCAATCGTCGGTTAATGAGGGATAGGAAAGAACAATCGTCGGTTAATAATCGTTGGAGGAAGAACATCATTTTACCCTAACAATATGTTCTCATTATTGTTGGCCTCCTTGTTACATTAACAATCCCCATGGATAGGAAAGAACAACCACATCAACAATACATGAGTTACTCAAGAGGCCTAACTACGGATCTGGTTGGAGTTTATCTTTCCTCACATGCGAATAGGTTTTCCTCTGAATCTCACATTCAAGAATCATTGCAGATATATACTGAAATATAAATTTAATTATGAACATGGAAATATAATAATAAAAACATCATTATTGCCTCTAGGGAGTATTTCCAACAATAGTGACATCACCCCTTATCTGCAACAAGGGGTCCAAGTGGCAGGAGCGGTGCTACTTTACCCACAATAGTGGCACCTTTAGTAATGTCCTCCAAATGAGCTCTACCTCCATCCTCAAGTTCCAACGACCTTGATGAGAAACAATGTCACCGCTCTTTTGCATATTCATGTAAAAACCAGGCACAATTTCTCCATTCCAATCATTTGCGTCGAGGGAAAACTGAGCACACATTTGGAGCCTGTATGATACATCCCCCACATCGGCCACAAGGACGTTACATGATCCTGGTTTTTAGCTGTGTGTATACATCTCTATATAATAGTGCCTAGTGTCGCTTGTGGCACAATGTGTGGGGATGAAAGTTAATTATTTTTAGTCAAACCTGACCAAGAGCATCGGCATAGTAATTGATAGTAATCTACTACTAATATGCTTTGCTATTTTTCAGATCATAGGCCGGGAGATTTTTCATGTGCTAAAAGAAAAACATGGTGTGCAGTTCAATAATTTCATTGAAGAAAAGATATGTCCTTTACTAGGAGATATCATTTATGAAAACTTTGGACTAGACAATGCCCAGCTCGAGGAATTGTCCAAGGACATAGATGTCATTGTCAATGGAGCTGCGACTACAAATTTCTTTGAAAGGTTTGAGGCATTTTCTGGTTGCACATTGCTAGTCCCTTCAGTTCACAAATAAGTGACAATTTATACATACCTTGAGCCAAAATTTCATAGTTTCATCTTAAGTCTTTAGTTTGTAAACTTAAAAAAAACACATTTGTTGATTTTTTTTCACAAAAATATTGAATATTATAATTTTGTTGGTTACATAAATATACTCATAGAAATTAGTGGTCAAAGTTACACCCTGATGGCTATGTCAGTGTCCATAACATTACTTACTGGTGAATTGGAAGGAGTATGTAATATTGTAACAAACATAAACAAGCATGGCATTGAAATAATTGTTTAAATTTCTGATGCTACCTTTTCAGATATGATGTAGCTTTCGATGTGAATGTCTTGGGAGTGAAGCACGTTTGCGCATTTGCAGCGAAATGTCCTAAGCTCAAGATGTTGCTTCATGTTTCAACTGGTGTGAAGCCATAAGAATAAATGATCTATGAATTTAGATTTGGTGGTATATCATGACATTCTGAATTTTAACTCATTAACCTCTAATATTATGACTTGAATAGCGTATGTAGCTGGTGAACAAGAGGGGATAATACCAGAGAAGCCGATCTTGATGGGCGAGACCTTAAAGGTGGGCACACATCTGGACATCGAGTCCGAGTTAATTTTAGTCAAGGAAACCATGCGAGAACTAAAAGCTAGCTGTTCCACGGAGAAGGATGGAAGGAAAACCATGAAGGAGCTTGGCCTCAAGAGGTTAGAAAAAAATATCAACATACATTACGCGTACTCCTTTCATCCACTTGGTGGGACTATAAACTTGATACTCTTTTAACATGTTTGATCTTATGGACAACTGAGCGAAGGGCACGACACTTCGGGTGGCCAAACACCTATGTCTTCACCAAGGCAATGGGGGAGATGATTATGGGGAACCTGCCAATAGACTTTCCGGTTGTCATCATCCGCCCGAGCATTATAACCAGCACCCTCAAAGAGCCATTGCCTGGATGGATGGAAGGAATCAAGTGACTGAAACAAAAAAAATATCCCTTAACAACAATGTACAACACTTGTGTATGATTACTGAAAATTTTCATCTTCCGTAGGACAATCGACTCGGTGGTCATCGGATACGCCAAGCAGACCTTGCCCTTCTTCCTAGTCAACCTAGATTTAATAATGGATGTGGTGAGCTTGTTCATGAATTGGCAATCAATATTTGGAATGAAACTTGGTGAAGGTACTAAGTAAGTAACCAACTACAGTTCATGGTTTATATAGATTCCAGGGGACATGGTGGTCAATGCTATGATGGTTGCCATGGCAGCACACTCAGATGATCAGCAGGTGCAAGTCATCTACCATGTAACATCGTCTCTGCGGAACCCGGCACCTTATTCCATCCTTTGGAAGTCTCTCTTTCAATACTTCAATGACAACCCCCCATGCACGGGAAGGAATGGTGAGCGTGTTCGGCTGAAGAAGATGCGGTTCTTCAGCACTGTCATGTGGTTCAAGCTGTACATGACCGTCAAGTACATGCTTCCCCTCGAGGTTAGCTCAATTACTATATCAATATGAGATTAAAGCATGTTGATTAGGGATATATGAGATGCAAATTAAATGAGATTAATATTTTGTGGTTTTCTTCTCCTACAATCAATTGGGCAGATGCTTCGCCTAGTGAACATTGCACTTTGTGGTGTTTTCTCACGGAGATACAACGAACTCAACAGAAAATTCAGATTCATGATGCAGTTGAGCGAATTATATGCACCCTACACCTTGTTCAAAGGGTGGTAAGAAGTTGTTAAAATGCTTATCAATATGTCCTTTTTTGCAATATTTCCTTCCGCTTTTTTGATTACTTGGTATGATTGTATACTAGTGCGTCCTCATAGCATATCAATATATATAATTTTACCCTTAAAATGCCATTCTTTGACCTGATTTTATCAATCTTGTGAAGCTTTGATGACATCAACTTGGATAAGCTCAGGATGGGAATGAACAAGGACAATCAAAATAACAATGGGGCCTATTACTTTGATTTTGATCCCAAGTACATTGACTGGGGCGATTATTTCTACAACGTTCACATCCCTGGTGTGCTCAAATACACACGTGATTGAGTTATTTCTTTAACTAGACAATTTCCCAGTGCGGTAACTATCCATGGAAATACAATTATTTGTCTATTCTTTTTATGAAACACCTATGTATTTGTATTGTACTCCATTTGTTACGCAACTCTTCTGAGTATGTTTGCAAGTCTACTGCACATATGGTGTAGTGTTTGCCAGATGCCGGAAAAGAGCGTAGTATGGGCAGCTCCCAGAGCATGTTCTGGAGTTTATGCTTTAGATTGTAACATTACTTGATTTGGTTAATAAGTTATCCCCTTAATCTCAGAAAATAAAAGAGCAAAGTATATCATCACGCATCATGCCCACTTAGTTGAAGATGTTAAACATTTGGTGCAAGGCGGATGGGAGGCCGTGGTGTAAAAACTCTGTCAAGAGAAAAATTAAGCGAGCCAAAAACTAGCTAAGTTTGGGGAATTCATGGAGCTCGACACCACTCTAATAAACTTGCCATGCATTTCGTGAAGAAAATAAAGATCGTTAGATATATTATCTTGTAAAAATTTCTAGCAGTTTTGCAAAATTTCCGTGGACATATCGAAGCTGCAGGGCATGACCTATCAAATTTCTACATACTAGTACAATTTGGACACGGTCTTTAGTTCACAACTTTGAACACTATTTTCTATACGAGTATGCTTATACGAAATCTATCAGTTACTCCCTCCATCACAAAATAAGTAGCGCTGATTTAGTATAAAGTTGTACTAAAACCAACGGCACTTATGTTGGGACGGAGGGAGTATTATATATATTAAAAGCACAATATAGAGGTAACGAAGAGAAAAGCTGAAAAATTCATTGTTATACTAGCCCTTGATCTTGTGGACATTTCAAAATTAAGAAACGACTAGCACATATGTCTGTGCGTTGCAACGGGAGAAAAAATAGTATGCATTTAAAGTTATTGAGAGTTATATGTGCAAGCAAAACTCTGTGTGCACGTGAAAAAGGAACATGCTCGAGGGCATTTAAAAGTTTTGTTACGTCATCGTACGCCAAAGAAGGCCTGTGAATTATTCAATCTAGTTTTCCTTTCACTCGAGGAGATTCTAAGGTATGAAGTTTCTGAATTAGGAAACATGAACCATTTTTTAAATTCTGAACAGTTTTTTGAAAAATTATGTATACTTTCACAAAAACGTGAATTTTTTTTGAAACAGGAGCTTCTTCTAAAATTCACAAACATTTTTTGAAAACACCAACTTCTTTTATCAAAACATGAACATTATTTGAATTTGCGAACATTTTTTTAGAACAGGAATATATGTTGAAAATTCATAACATTTTTTGAAAATGTGTATCTTTTAACAGTATTTTGAATTGCGAAAATTTCATTAAAACACGAATATTTTTCAAATTTATAGCATTTTTAAATGCCATTTTCTTTTTAGAAATCTCGAACAATTTTGAAAAACAATAAAAAAATTAAAAAATGGAAACTTTTTCAAGTTTTGAATATTTTAAAAATAGCAACAAAATTTTAGAATTCTGAACATTTTCTATAATTTGATTTGTTTTTGAAATTCTAAACGTTTTTTGAGAATTTTGAATTTATGAAATAAAATCTATAAGAAAAATAAACTTGAAAGGAAAAAAAGTGATAGGGGAAGAAGAATAAAATATAAGTAAAACTCAGAAACAAAGAAAAATGGGCCTGCCCATTATCGGTTGTCCTGTGTGAAGTTCCTGCTATTTCTTGCCGTGTGCGGAAAATAGATTTTTCCAGCTGCGTGCGCAGAAAAGTAAGTGTGCTGGCTTTGCTGGGCCACAGCGCACGGTCCACGTACGGAATTTTGGAAAATCATTTTTTTTCTAGCAGAGGAACACGTACGAATTTAGTACCACCTCGGATAGAAAAAATGATTCTTTTTGGCAGTGATCCGATGAAAAAGTTGGCGAAACGCAGCTTGCTTTATTAATAGAAGAAATAGAATAGAAACATAATATAGATATAGATATAGATGTTCATTCAATCTAGGTAACCCACCTCCTCATGCAAAAAAAAACAAGGATTCATGCTCTACCTTCACCAGGGGTACCTGATCCGTGCGACCGTGCCGCATGGCCACCGTCTTCTCTCTTTGTCGCACAACCACCATCCTCCTCCCTTTGCCGCATAGCTGACGTCCTCGTCCCTTTGTTCCACCACCGTCACTAGCTAGTGATTGAGATAGGAATCAGGCGTGTACTAGAACGTGTATGATTTCTTCTCCGTTGAGATTTTTAGCATTCTCTGTATTTTTCTTTTCTTGCTTTATCGATTTAAAAATATTAGTGGATTTTTTGTAAAATACAGTTATATTAATTATTTAAAAAGTGTTCATATTTTTTTCTAAATGTACAAGTCTAGAAAAAAATCTGTCAATTAAAATAATGATCTATATTTTAAAACAGTTCACATAACTAAAATGGAAGGACTAATGCTCCGCCGGCTGATCGTGCAGCAAATTCTGTCACGCATGCAACAGTTGGATAGCCCTTGATCCATGAGTTTTCACACACGCTCGCACACGTCCATTATTTCCCTTGCCTACAACATCAGCGGTGTTGCAAGCCATATGGGCGAACGAGGACTGTAACTTAGACAAGTTTTTGCAACATCAGCAAAACCTATGTTGCAAACAAAAATCCACGACAATAACTCTAATGCAAAAGAAAATCCCGCAACAAAACCTATGTTGCAAAAAAAATATTCTGCAACATAACCTCTGTTGCAAATGTTTCTGCAACAAGATCTATGTTGCGAAGTAGAGGGAGACGTTGAGCTGCCGGGTTGTGTTGGGTTGTGTCACATCCAACGACTCGCGAGGCGGCGGATCATTTTGAAAGATCCGCAGGCCGACGCGTAGCAGCCCTCTAACTAAAAAATGTTTAAATATCTATGCTCTTGTAGTTTTAAAACGTGTTCACTTGTTTCAAAAAAGTGTGCATGTAATTTTAAAGAGTGTCCAGGCATTTTAAAAAATCATGTAATTATCACAAGTTTTAACACATTACGAAAAAATACAATTTGTTTTTTTACTTATTTTTATTAAAACTACTTATGTAACTTTTTAAAGGTATTCAGCAATTTAAATAATGTTAGTGTAGTCTTAAAAACTGCTCAACTATACGTAACAAAAAGTCCTTTTAATTGTAAAAAAACTGTTTGCATAATTTGAAAAGGTGTTAATATAATTAAAAGGGTGTTCACTTATTTTTTAAAGGTTTCTACCATTTTCAAATGGGTACACAATTTAGAAAATATTTTTGTAATATGAAACAAATATGGCACAATTCAGGAAGCATTCCTGTATTTGTATAAACTATTTCTATTTTGTAAAAAAAGTAGAAATAATAGGGTTTTCAATAAACAGAAAAAAAACAGGGGGAAAGAAAAGGATAAAAAGGGAAATTGGAAAAATAAATTTAGAATTTAAAAATAAGAAAAATGAGAATCTGTAAAAAAAACTAGTGAAAATCAGATGAAAACTTGTATCCGATAACTAAACACTAAATTGCAGAAAATACCTCGAGTCACACAGAATAGAAAGAAGGCTAAATCGCTCCAAATAGCGCTGTCCCGCTGCGTGGCAAGCCCAGGTCAAGGGAGCTGTTGGCTAACGCGCGACAGCGCTCGCACCAAGCGATACATACAGTTCGTGTCCGCTTCATGCGGGGGCTATATCCCACTTAGAGCTATCCCCCCTCCCCCCCCCCCCCCCCCCCCCCTTAGGCGCGTTGTGACCGGGATGGCCAGCACTATAGTTTTTTGTGCCGTTTTCCCTAGTTTGGTTTTCATTGTTTGGGTCCATTTTTTCTTATGGTTTTCTTTGTTCGGTTTTCACTGTTTTGATCGAGCCTTCCTTATTTTTTCGACTATTTTCCCTTTTTGTTTTCTCGGTTTTGCTTCTTTATATTTCCATTTCATTTCCTTTTTCTTTTTTCGGCTTTTACTTATTTTTTGTTTTCCTTTGTTCTTTCTTTTTTATTATTCTCTCTCTTTTTTTCAACGCATGCTACCTTTTTCATAAACATGGTACTTTTTTGGTACACATCAGGAAAAACATTTATACATATTTAACATTTTTAAAATAAATGATAAACAGGTTTTCAAATACATGTTTCAATATATACTTTTCATACACATTATAAATTTTTTATGTACATCAGTAACAATATTTTAAACATATTTATCATTTTATTAAATATATACTTTGATGTCTACATTTTGCACACACATATGTAGATTTTTTGGTATAAATTAAGAACATTCTTTTATACATGCGTAAAAAATTTCCAATACATGATTGACATTTTTTTATAATGCGATATACATTTTAGTGCACTCTACAAGCGTTGCACACGTAAACCCTGTATGTTTCTCCAAAAAGAAGATAAATCCTATATGTTGCTCAATCCGGCAAAATGCCGCTGCCTCACACAGGCAGTTAGTGAGCAAACTGCAGATGGCCCGGCCAAAGTATTTGTGATACGTTTCCCTTTTTTTGGAGGGGTTTTGTTTGTTTAGTTCACTTTTTTTTTCCAATTCTGTTTTCTCCTAACAAGCGATTTTTTTCTCATTTATTCCTTTTTCGTTTTCCGTTTTTATTTTTTATCTTTACATAAATTTAAAAAATAAGAAAAAAGTTCAGAAAATTCATAAATTGTTTAGAAGTTGAAAAACCATTCGAACTTTAACAAAATGTTAGAAAATCTCAAAAAAATCTCAAGTTCCAAAAATTGTTTCCGCTTTGGAAGATAAGTTCAAATGTTGTTCGCATTTTCAAAATTTGTTTGCAAATTTCAAAAGCGCTCAACTTTTAGAAAAAAAGTATGAGCATTTTGTAAAAACTGTTCACAATTAAAATGTTATCAATTAAAAAAATTGCTCTCGTGTTTGTTTAAATGTTCTTAATCCCCGCAAAATATGTTTTACAATAAATGTCCGTGTTCTTAATATAAAAAGCATGTAAGCATGCGACCTGGAACCCACTTCAATTGAGCATGATTACAGTTGATGATGTTCTCACCACCATGGCTGAGGAAGCGAACAACAAACCTGAAAAATCTATACCTACTAATAAAGCAAGGTGTGTTTCTCTAATTTTTTCATCCGTTCACCATTGAAAAGTTTTTTTCTCTTCAAGGTGGTACTAAATTTTTGTCCGTTCTCTATTAGAAAAGGAAAAACACCCGAATTTCGTACATGGGCTGCCAGCAGTGTGGCCCAGCAAAGCAGACCTGTTTATTTTTGTGCCTACGTAGGTTGCAAACTCTATTGTTTGCAGTGAGCATCAAATAGCAGAAACTTTGCACTTGGCCACAAAGCTGGGCTGACCCATTTTCTTTTTCTTTGTTCTGAGTTATGTTTCTATTTTCCTTTTTATATTTCTTTCTCTTTTTCTTTCCAGTTTCTTTTGCCTTTTTTCGTTTCAATTTTATTTTTCTTTCTCCCTTTTAATTTTAAAAAATGTTCAGAATTTTGAAATATATTCCATTTTGAAAAATGTTCAAACCATTAAATCTTTGTTCTCATTCCAAAATAGTCGCAAATTCGCGTAGCGCGCCCAAGTTGGCTTGAACCATTTTCTTCTTTTTGTTCTATCTTATGTTTCTATTTTTTTGCGTTTCTTTCTCTTTTTCCTTCCTGTTTCTTTTGTCTTTTTTCCTTTCAAGTTTATTTTTCTTTCTCCCTTTTTTAGTAAATTCATTTTTTTTAAAAGTTCATCATATCATTAAAAAATCATTTTTTATAAAAAAGCCAAATTTTTAAAAATATATTACGTTTTGCAAAACGTTCAGAACATTAGATCTTTGTTCTCCTTCCAATATTGGTTCAGATTTAAAAAAAATCCATTTTTTCTTTGTGTTTTCCAAAGTTATTTGAGATTTTCCAAAAAAGTAGCATTTTAAAAATATTCCAACTATGAAAAATATTCATGTTTTAGTGAAATGTTCGTAAATTCAGAAAATTGTCTGAGTTTTAAGAAAAACATTTTTAAAAATTGTTCTGAGTGTTCAAAATGTGTCTCATTTTTAAAAAACAATCAGAAATTCGAAAAATATTCATGCTATAATAAAAGGTTCATGTTTTCAAATAAAATTGTGAACTTTGAGCGTTTCAAATTTTGTTGTGTATTTCTGACAAAATGTAAAGAATGACAACAAAAATATTTGGGATTTTCAAAATTATTCATGTTTCCAAGAATATTCAGCAATTTGTATATTTCTTAAAGTAATTTTTTTTACCAATCTGACATTGGAGTATGATCTTAAATCTTTGCGTTGCCCATTGGTTGGTAGGACTCGTGTCCTCGAGTGGCTAGCAGCACGTAGTCGGGTCTTTGAGGTTAAGATTTCGATCCTTCAACTCATCATTTTTGGGATTTTTTCGCGCCTTACAAACACAGGTCGTCTTGGAGCCTATCAGTGTGTTGGCCCATACACGAACTGATGTGCGTCCCACGCGCTATTTTACGCATCTAGCTTCATATAGTAGCCCTCGCGCAGTTGGCCCAAGAAAAAATTGCTTCATTGCACATGCAATATTGGGCCTTAGCCGCACTCCCCTACTGGGTCCTCCGAGGGAGAAATTTTTTTCTTGGGCCAATAAAAGAGAAGATGTTGGTATGGCTCGAATAAAAAAATTATGGGCACGTTAGTGCTAAAATAATCAAAAAGAATAAACCCTAATAAAGAAGGGACAATGATGTCTGGTTATGCGCTAAATATGCTAATGAAACGGGATATATGCACTACAATTAGTAATCCATCCGGTTACGCAATCGTAAGAGAGAGTGGTCAAATCAACCGTGCCCTGAAGGTCACCGCATAGCTACCAAATGAGGAGGCAGACACAACCCCGAGACTGAGGCGGACCCAGAGGAAAAAAATCCGCGAGCTGGATGGTTGCCGCCACGCCAACTAACCCCACCAATATCAAGATGTCATGGGACAAATATGACCCGCGAGAAGACCACAACTCCTCTCTATCACACCGCTATGGAGATCGTTTTTGATGGACAAATCAATTATCTCTCCCATTGCTTCTCGCAAAGAAAGAGCTCTCCCGTCGAAACGCACGGGCATATGTGCTAGTAAATTTAAAAAGAAGTCTCCTCCAATCGTTTTCCAACCGATCGCAGTAGACGTGCACGTCCACATGCCAGCATGTGCAGAATATTAGCAATTGGCCCAAAGTGGCCAACCAGTAACCGTCTACAGCGGGAGTGCATGCATGAGGCGTGTGCAATAGCTTAGACAACATCTGTTTATAGTAGTTGTCCATGTGATCTGTAGACGCCTCCTAAAATAGTGTAGACACCTCCTAAAATAGAAAGGTATGTTTATCTGTTTGTAGAAACTGACAGTTAGGCCAGAATTAGATGAAACTGCTATAAGTGTTGCTTGTTCGCTTGCGTGCAGTTATGGGTGAAACTGGCGATAAAAATGGTAAGTTGCAGACATTCCCTCATAACTGTGCTTGCATAGTTGCATACATGCATATACACTCATATCTATGAACGCACGTATGTACATCATCACAGGTGCCTCGTAATTGAATGAATATCGAGAAAAAGTCTGAAATAAATCGAGAGAAAAAGGCGAGCACTACTGCCAAGTCTAGGACTTGGACATGGAACCTAACTATATGAGATACTACTCTTAGTTTGTGCTACGTAGGGATTTGACATAATTAGATGGTACTTCCTCTGTAAAGAAATATAAAAGCGTCTCGATCACTACTCTTATATTTCTTTATGGAGGGAGTACTCCATTTTTCTAGACGGGCTACTCCTCAATCCTATTCTTTTTCCTCCAACTATTTTATGTGATGTTCATTATAGATAGCTGATGGTGGATTGTTGTCTGACTCCCTTAAGCGGGATGCATGAGACAAGACAAGCCGTGTGAAGGTCATACATATCGGTGGATGTCTTACTTGTTACTTTTGTGCTAGAACTAAACCAGTGTGCTCAACTTCTCACTGCATGCATGAAGGGCGAAATTCGTTAAAACCCGCCCC